>NC_136727.1:17127569-17412569 GCF_936440315.1 Barbus barbus
AGCACAATGAGGTTTTTATTCTACATTACAAGTTCAGCTTGTGCAGTCAAGCTTTTACTTCAATTCTAGGTGATGGAGAGCAATTTAAATCACTGATCAACTGTATTATTCCACAAATGTCTTAATAATATTTAGAAATATGTAATGCAGTAACAGTTAGGCATAACACATATCAGTAGATCCTTCCTTTAAATTGAAATATGATATAAACACTCTAATAAACAATTTCATGTGTAATTCAATGTATCTCTTTGCAATTATTTGTGAAATGTAATAAGTGAAAGTGACTGTACACCTTTTTTTTCTCAGTGTTATATAATTTTATACTATATTAAATTAGAATTATATTATATTACATGTATTGAAAATGCATATATAAAAGTATTAATAAATTATTATTTCAGAAGACTGGTAATGTTTGTTACTGACTTAACTATATAGCAAGAGTTACTGATAGATAGATAGATAGATAGATAGATAGATAGATAGATAGATAGATAGATAGATAGATAGATAGATAGATAGATAGATAGAATTGCACAAGTGGTAGTTATTTTGGAATATATTTGACAGAAAATGACAGAAGGATAAAAACATGGCTCTGTACATAAAATCTGTTTGATTAGAGTGATGGAGTAAAGAAAAAAAAAAAAGTTTGATTCTCTTTGAAAATGATTTCCAAGTCTAAGTTGGAGAACTGCTGCATGTTCTCGACAACAAACAGCCAATAAACTCTCCTGGATCGGTTCAATTACTAAGGTGCTCAGTCATTCAGTCACTGACCCAAGCAAATTAGTATTTGCACTAATTGTGGGGGTTCGGCTCCCGGTCAACCTAATCAATTAGAGCATCCGAAATCAAATCAGCTGTCCAGAAGGAGTGATCACCCAGACCTCTGGCATCTGGCCACCAATCAGTCCAGACCACAAACACGTGTCATCCAAACCCCACAGAGGCTTCAACTGAACCAAAAAAGGTTGATGAGGACGCTTTAACAAGAAATAACTTTTTAGGTTTTCTATTAAACCCTTAACGAAACCAGAAACCAACAACTTGTACAAACAACCATATACAACCAAAACGTCACTTCATAAAGTGTTGCATAGAACCAATGAAGAATCTTCAGTTTGAATCTAAAGAGATTTGAATCCTAAATCACTAGCCAGGCTTGGCTTGGTTCAGCTCTTACTTTGCACTGGCAGATTAATCGGATTAACTAGCAATCTAAATTTACAAATCAACTTGGTCTCGTCTTCTACACAAAATACGGACGGTAAATATTGCGCGTTATGCCAATTTAACGCCGTTCAAACAGCTGCGTGGTAAATTGCTGCATAAAACGTTCACAAATCTGTAAACTCCGCCGTTCCTATTTATATTAGTTGTTCAACTTGTATCAGTAGAGCTGAAACGGACCGGTACGCAACGCGTAATGCGTTTATTCCCATAACAACAACAGCAGCGCTTTCCTACGGGATAACAGCGCGCTTCTGAACCACCTCTCACTTCTGACTGGATCTGATTAACAGCGGATGCTTTTACCTAAACATGTACAGATACGAAATGAATACAGGGAAAAGAGATCCGGCATAATACTGCTGTCTTACCTGGTAATAATGAAGCTGAATGCGCTGATAACACGATGCGAATGTAGATGATACACTATATATTCCCCGCTGATGTCCACATTGTCAGTGCCAGGCGCTTACTGTAAGAGAAGAAAACCCCGATGTCAGGGAGAGAGAGAGAGAGAGAGAGAGAGAGAGGAGGGGGGGGGGGGGCTAAAGGAGATAGAACCATCCAATCCAATTACAAAAGACAAACGAGGGTTACAAACAACAACAATGCACAAGAGGACAAATCGCCCTGCGTTGGTTTCTTCTTTTGAGCCACGTTTCTCGATTATTTCTTAAACATCACGCCATAATATTTGATTGTTCTTCGCGCAAGTGGTCTAGTTATTCTGAAGTCATTTGACGGCGAATGACAGGAAAAAGATTCGAGTCCACAGCGCTTGGATGAATAATAATAATAACAATAATAAAAAGAGAGAGATTCGATTCCCTACGAATATTCGATTCGATTCATCGAAGCTCCTGCGTCATAAACCCAGAAAGAACAGCAACAGACAAATGTTTTTATTTTTGTTATGGCCATTTGCATTTAGACATGTATTTAGCAGTTTGTGAAACAGTTATTAACAATTCAGTAACTTAATAACTGACTCATTAATTAGTGTATATGGAATAAATAATATATATGGAAGTTCCAGAACACATGCCTATTTGAATGTATATTAAGCACTCTTTTATAGTGTAATTAATGTTGTACAGCCTATAAAGTGCAATTGATTTACATGTATCCCTTTTTTAAATTAAGGATGATGGTTAACTTTAATTTTATGCTGAAACTATGATCATGAGATAAGAGTCTCATCTCATTTTTGATCAAGTTGATCAACTTTACAGCTCATTTGCATGCAGAATAGCTCTGATTTTATAGACATTATGCAATCCATTTGGCTACTGCGGACGGACTCATCAAACAGTCTTCAGGTGCTTAAAATCCAGACTTTCTGCATTATGCATTGTATTGATCAACAATAAATAGATGAATGAATAAATACATTGTAAACAGGGAAAACTGACATGTCCTGAGAAATGCTGCTTCCTAGTGGCAACATGTCCACATATTAACACTGAAATGCATTATTATGATCATGAACTGCACAGGACGAAATGCAAAATCATTTCCGAGTAATTTACTTAAACTTGAAATTCAAATTAAAAACTACTGTAGAATTTATTATTTTATTCTATCCATGCAAACTGATTTTCAAATATAAATTACTTGTCCAAATAAAAAAATAAAAAACATTAATATACATGCAATCAATTAGATGTACCTGTAATATTTAACTTGCTTTAGTCATGTCACACAACTCCACTTTCTCCTCACAGGTGCATGTAGACAGACAGTCTCTCGCTATCTGAAGGTGTTATTGGCAGTCGTTCTCCTTCTCTGGATGTTTTAATTAATTTTCCTGCTGTAAAAAATGATATAAAGTCAGCGGGAGCCTGAAGCTGCCTTTCTCAATATTCTGCGGTCTTGTAACGAGCAGCGCAGGGCCACACGGGGTCAGAGAAATCTTTCATTTCAGCCAGTGAGAGATGATTTGAACACTAGACTTGACCTGCTGTTGATTACAAACCATCCCAGTGCTCTGCTGCCGTACTAAATTACAAAGAAATTTCTTGCAAACAGTTAATATTTGCGTAGGCCTAAATGTAGCTATACAATATGCTTTTGTGGTACAGAAATTGTCCCACATAATTTATTTATAACTCAAAAAGCTAATCTGTGCTTTGGCCTGTCTGTCCATGGTTCTTTGAATTAATTACAACAGTGTAATTATCTGAGTATATTTAACCGGGCTGAAACTGATACACTAGGATTTGAGCTCATGTGGAATGAAGGCAATGGTAAATGTGGTCATGCGACAGTGAAAAATGGGCACAGGTGACCGGGCATCGTATATCGCCTATTTCCATTGTTGCAGAGCTGTTCCGTGAATTGTTAGACATAAGAGGCGTAAGTTAGACACTCGCAATGAATACATAAATACATGACTAAAATTCTGTCATCATTTATTCACTCTCATGTCATACACATGCATGTATATATTTCAGAAAAAATATTTTGTTTATATATTAAATATATTTATTTATATAAATTATATAAATATAAATATAAACGTACATATTTTCAAAATATATTCTGTATGTGTGTGTATTTATATATACATAATAAATATACACAGAACACAAACATATATTATGCAAACCAAATCTTTTATTTTGTATGCGATTAATCGCGATTAATCATTTGACAGCACTAGACTCTTATGAGCAGGTTAGTTTTAGTGAATCAAAAACATACTGCACGATCCATGTAGTCCAATTCCTGAAGAAAAAAACTGTTATTTTTAATAGCCTAAATCAAAAACATAGTGCAATCCATTTAGTTTAGGAACCAGTTCTTTTTAGTGAATCAAAACACACAACGTGATGTCATGTCCAATTCCTGAAAACACACACATACACACAAAACTCTTAAGAACCAGCAATTTTTGGTGAATCAAAAACACAATCCAAGAAGTCTGATTTTTGAATGAATGCCTCTTATAAGCCAGTTCTTTTTAGTAAATCAGAAACAAATGACTAAACAGCTGTTTTTAGTGAACCAAAATCATACAGCACAATCTGTGTAGTCTAAATCCCAAACTAATGAGTCTTATGAACTGGCCAAAAACATCCTGTGCGATCTGTGTAATTTAGGAACTGATTCTTTTTAGTGAATCAAAAACGTGATCTGTGAAGTCCAAATTCCGAACAAATTACTCTGTTTTGTCAGTTGACTACTTTCACTGTGCTTTATATATATATATATATATATATATATATATATATATATATATATATCGTTTAATGGTCCATAGTCACTATAGGTGCCTGTTTCCACCACAGAATAATATATATATATATATATATATATAAAATTACCATTTATATATATAAATGGTAATTGCGACTTTATCTCAGTTCTGACTTATGGACTCAGAGGTGCGAGATAGATAAACTCACAATTTATAAGAATTTGCAAGAAAAAAGTCTGAATTGTAAAATAAAAAATGTAGTTGCATTTATTTATTTAGTTATTATCTTGTGGCACAAACAAGCTTCCATATTATATGCTGCATCAACATTCTGCTAAATTGTGTCTCCACAGAAGAAAGCCATAAATGTTTGGAATAAGGGTGAGTAAATGATGACAGAGGTTTTGTGTGTGGGTGCAACAGGGTTTAATACAGTGAAAGGAAAGACTATAGGGGGGGGGGGGGTCAGTATATGTTTCCTTTTTTACGCCAGTATCTTTTTGACATGAATGTTCAATTGACACGAACATTTGTCTCTGGTAAACAACTATAAATGGTTTTGATGGCTTTTCTGGAGTGATTTATTGTACTTGGCTCTGGCCACTTATAACGCACACCTGTATTTGCTTCTCAACGCATCAATGCCAAAATCCAAACGCTTTAACGATCATAACCGCTGACTTCCCAAAATGCATCTGTTCTTTACTTTCAAGAGCGTACTATAGTAGGCTATTTTTGTTTAGCTATGTTATTAAGACTCAAACGGCACTCGAGCGAATCAAATGGAGTCAGATTTGACAGACAGGCCAACAGGTGTCTCGCGTGCGGACAGCCATGAGAATACCTGAGATTCGAGGCACGAGCGAAGCGGAGCGAGTGTAAACGCGGCGGGGGAGCGTGTCGAGGTGTGAAAGGCTTCCAGACAGTACTCAAGTGCAACATGACAGGCACGCAGTTGGTCTAGAGGTATTCCAGCGACCCAGATATAGCCTAGTAATGATGACAATAGGGATTGTAATTGAATTCTCTTTCGGTGATGAAGCAAGTGCCGTTGCTTTTATTGCCGGCCGACTCTGTTTGACAGGGTTTGGATCATTTTGGGTGGCGTAAAAGCTGTTTACTGAACTCCAAATTCAGATTTTGGTTCATTTAAAGGTTTCTTTTATAGACTCTTGAACACGGTCTTACTCAAAAGGTCTGATATCTCCCTCTAGTGTTACTTAATGGTAATGCGGTTTTTCTGTTTGTTCACATTTATAATATATACATTAAGTTAGGTTAAGTTAGATTGATTGATTGAAGTACAGTGTGTTTAGTGGATTGCACTTAAAAAAAATAATAATAATAATAATTTGAGTGATAGTTCACCCAAAAATCTAAATTTTGTCATAATTTACTCGCCCTCAAATTGCTCCAAATGAGTTTCTTTCTTGTTAAACATTAAAAAATGATATTTTGTAGATTGTCGGTAACCAAACAGTTGCTGGCAGCCATTGACTTCCATGATATTATTATATTGTTGATTGTTCAGCTGACGAAATGGCGTTCTGAACTTTCAGTTGTCAAACTTCCAGTAGCCAAAAAGTTGTGAAAAGTTTGATAGGACTTTTAAACTGTTTGCCATTGTAAAGACTGTACGTCTGTTCCTCATTTTCATCCACATGATTAAATTAAATATGCTTTCTAACCTGACAAAGGTCTCTTCTTCCACTATACCGATTCAATAATAAGGGATTTGTTTTAGTTTGTTTTATCTGTTGTTTTGCTATTTATTTTGTTCTTTCACTAAAAAGTTGATACATTTTCTGCAAATCTGTCTATATCCCATTGGAACTTGTTTTTGGTTTTTTAAGCAGAAACCACTACATTTTGGTAAATATTGTTCTCTAAATCTAATTATTAATCTAAAATTTGTTACAAAATTTTGCTCTCCCAATAGCCTAAATGTGTCTTGATGATGATGTTTAGATGTTTTTATAGAAAATAAGACTAATACTATTATATTTAGAATCATTATGACCAGAATATTTAGAAATGTTTTCTCTTTTTAGCATGTTATTGTTATGATCTCACTGGAGCGTGAACGTCAGCTTGTTGATTCCTCAAAAGTGATGCTCACACCTCTCAAGCCAAATCACTTCATCCCTCAAGACAGCGAAGGTCAGACTGCAAATTAAATCCAATCCCCCCGTTCATCGTTCTGACCTTACTGAGGCCTCTTACATAACACCAGTTTTTACATCAGAGAGGAGCTTCATTATCGCGCAAGCAGGTGTTGATTATCCCCTGTAAAACAAGTCTTAACAGTCCTTACAGTGAAGAGGCATCCGCCGGCGCAGGACTGTAGCGCTGGCATATGTTCTCATCTGTCCTGTGGAGTTGCCTTCTGCTGAGTAAACATACTCATCGTCAACATTTTTGTAGTTCAGTCTGATGTAAAGGACTGTTTCGGGTAGTTAAGCTTCATTGGCATCCATTGGGACATTGCTGTCAGTTGTCAAAAGCAATTTGATTAACTCCTTGTTTCAAACAAACAAAAAATGTCTATCAAGACATTCCAGTTTAAAGCTTAAATTTGACATTTGTAGTTTGTTAAATGTGTTTCATTTGAGCTATAAAATGTGTAAAGATTCCTTTTTGTTATGGGATTTCTGGTATATAAACTACTTGTTATACTAATACAATATTTACAGCCAAGATTTGCAAGTAATTGTAGTGTTACCCCTTATGAAAATGAACCAATGTTTTTAAAATAAATAAATAAAAATAACCATAGTTTACTACAGTAACCTTAGCCATGGTATTTGTAGTAAAACTGTGGTTAAATGGTAGTCAGTATACGGCTATGCCAAAAAAAACATGGTTACTACATTTTTACTGTAATAAAATCAAGGTTAAACCAAGGGACATGGCGGCAAACACTGCAAACAAATAAAGAAATAAAGAATTAAGGCCACGGGTAATCATATGCAGATATGCAAACAGCGACATTGTTTTTACACAACACACAATTATAAACAATCTTACATTTTAGACACATTTATTGCCACTTACCTGCTCGAGTTTTCCTCCGCCATCAAAAATAGTTCCAACGAAGCCAAAACATTTTCACGTCTCCAAACAATGCAGTATAGTGTTCAATTCTTGAATGACTCAGTGTTTTAAAACAAATTGGTTTAATGAACGCTTAAACGAAATTATTCAATGACTCGCTTACTTAATGGTCAGATACGTTTAGCTAATCAGAGGGCTTTTGAGGGGCTTTCTGTCTGCCGATAATTTTATGAATTCATGCACAGCAGGCAGTCTATCTGAAAGCGTGTAGATGAACTTGGAGCATTTGAAGTATACTAATTCTTAGGTCACAGACAAACATGCTAATAAGGTGGCTGGAGGCCAAAATGGCAAGACTACAGTGGATATTGTGACAGATTTTTACCACTGGAGAAAGCAGTGCTTGAGGTAAATTGTTTGCGGCAGGGTTTATCATAAGTGAAGTGAAGTGACATACTGCCAAGTATGGTGACCCATACTCAGAATTCGTGCTCTGCATTTAACCCATCCAACGTGCACACACACAGCAGTGAACACACACAGCAGTGAACACACACACAGCAGTGAACACACACACAGCAGTGAACACACACAGCAGTGAACACACACAGCAGTGAACACACACACAGCAGTGAACACACACACAGCAGTGAACACACACACCGTGAACATACACCAGGTAATACCTGAGGTAATCTATAGCTCACCACTCATATGGAGTGAAATATTGTCATTTGATGTGAGCTATACAGTTTTTTTCCTCAGTCTCAGTAGTAGTTTTTCTTTGTAACTGTTTTTCATGAAGCAGCAATTTATATTCACATGTCCACCTTGTTGCTTAGGTGTGTTTGTGAGTCTTTTTAATTCACTGGGGTGCAGTGATATCCAGTGCTCCCAGCCGATACGGATAATGAGAGTGACCTTTGCTTCAGATGCATTGCTATTCTGTGACAAGTTGCTATTAATTATAGGCTTCAAAGTTCAAATAATCTAGCATCCAGCTCTAATAAATTAGTTTTGAAGTCAGAAATCCTACTTTCAGAAATGTGCAGGTCACATGGTTTGGATTTCCACCTATTTTCCCGATAACGTTTAAGGCAAGGGCGATTTGAAATATATTGAGTATTAGCAGAAAAGTGGGCAGATGCTAGAAATAATTAAAGATGAGGAGTCTCTGTCAGCGCAGTGGCACAGTGCAGGTGTTACGAATAATTGTGCCGCTTTAGAAAGTGAGATCTTATTTAAGCCGATTGTAAATCAGCAAGTGGAGGTTTTTGAAATATGAATGGGCTTCCTCTGAAATTGCTCTGGAGTCTGTGGACAGGTAAAGTATCTGAAAAAGCACCATGTCTTTGACAAAAGGCCGTGCAGGAAACCCTTATATGGAGAAGGTTTGGGTGTGTTTTATGCAAATCACTAACCTCAGACATGCATCAATCATTTAGAATGTAGTGCATTAGTGGCCGCCCACTTTTTCAGAGGTGTTAGTCAATTTTTTAACATTTTTTAAAATCCTTCATTAAAGCATTATGAATATATAATATAAATATAAAAACTGTAGAGACGATATAGCATTTTGAAAGCCTATAGGGAGCCCTGCAATTTCTTTGATATGACTCTGATTGGTGGGAGTTTTTGCATAGTTAATTAAATCATAATTTTTTAAAAATTAAAATAAATCATTTTAAAATCAATCAAGATAAAACACTTACCAGAAAACAGAAAAAATAAATATGTGTGTACCTGCATGTCATGTGACCATTAACCAATGTCAGTAAGTAATATTTATTAAAAAATTACAGGGGTAATTATATTTGGCGAAAGAGGATGAGATGACAAAAAAGATTGTGAATTCATGAATTGAATGTGTTTGAAAGACATGCAGTTAAATACTCTTCAGAGTGATAATTCAAATACAAAGTACATTCAAATACATGCAGACCTAGGTTTGCATCTTAATCCGAATGCTTCACTTTTCTTCACTTTTCTTCTTAGAATAAAGTTTAGCCTTCTCTGTGTTGAAAAGAAGAATTCAGCGCAATAGAACTTCAGCTTTGTAATTTACAGAGACAAGAAGAAGGTCTGTTTGGAGCGGATCAAGACCCAAGAGCAGATTTCACTCGCTCTCGCTCAAATAAACTGTCAGCGAGTAAAACCTTGTCAGGTCTATTTGGGAAACCATGAAAGCGTCATATCAAGAGGAGGCCATTATAGCTTTGTGAGCTTTCTGTGATCTGCCTAAGGGTTTGCGAGACCCCTGGAATTCAGGAAAAGTTGTCTTCAGATGCTTCTGCTTACTTTCATAAACCGAAGGATGTATTAGGCCGACACGAAATCAATAGTCCATTGTTCGAACGCTCTCTCTCGTATCCGTTATAAATGCAGACCGCGGTTGGAAATGAGTGGATTGATTTATGCTGCTTGTTTTCCGTTGAAGTTTGACTGGCGTGTTGCTCATTATGTTTGCACAAGGATCTTAATCCCAAGATTTCGTGGCAGATGTGACAGTTGCATTAATTCCGGCTTGTGGTGAAAGAGAATGTACTTGATAGCCATCTTTAATCAATTATAAATGAACTGCACAAAACTGAAGGAAACCCGCCCGTAACCCTTAGAAATGAGTCTTTTATTATTTGACATTTTCTCCAATAAATACATTTTGTTAAATAAAAAGATCAGTATTTGGATACTTAGAGGTTGTCCAAAGTATAAAAATAAATAAATAACATTAAATAGTAATATATAAAAGCATATCAAATTAAATTATATAATAGAATATATAAACCCAAATTATGTATATATGTGCATTTATATATGTATGTGTGTGTGTTTGTAGGTCGAGTATCATGAAGTTATGAATTTGGCCTCCAAGAAATTCTGAGATGTAATTCCCTTCATGTCCAGGAGGGGGCACTTTTATCACACCTTTTAGGGCTCAGACTATTGACAACATCCTAATTCTTGGTCCAGGCCTAAAAATACTACCAAGATGTAGCCATTTCTATAAATACAGCCTGTATATGTAGGTTTTTACATATAAGGAGTCCTTAAAGGCTGCTATTTCTGAGACATCTGTATGAGGTCTATCAGAAAGAAAATAGAATAAATGTTGACCATTACGGTGCAAAATAAAATATCACAAAAGGCTATTCTGTGCAAATATAGTGAAAATATAGCTTAATTTCAGTCATTGCTTCATTAAAGTCAGTCTTTCATGTTCTGTAACTTTTTAAGATGAGTGAAAGCACTTTTTTATTAATCATAGGAGTATATACTTAACTGTTGTATAGCTTTCCTTTGAAGTTGTATAAGTGATATATAGCTTCACAAGGTGTGCTTTGAAGTGCTTAAGCAATCCAGTGCTGGATTAATTAGAGTCAAGTTTTTTTGATAAAGCAGCCTTTGAGTGTTCAAACGGGAGCACACACGGTCCTCTATGAGCTACAGTATACTCTTCCTTCAGACAATTTCGAATTCTTATCCAGTTTGAAGTCCAAGAATGCATTTTTAATGAAGACTTGAACAAGCAGAAATCTTACCCAGGATGAACTTTGCAGAGTCTGCATTTAGTACGCTAATCCACAAACCCTTCCTGCATTTTTGTGAGCTTTTCAGGGTGTATCTTGGTAATGCTCATCTGAGATTTGGTTTCCACATTATAGTTTAAGTGAGAAGGATGATGCGCTTGGCTTGCCCATGCCTGTTTTGTGGTATATGCACTCATTATAGGATACAGGCAGACAGACAGACAGAAAGCCAGTCTCAGTTAATATTAGTAACTGTTAGCTAACTATGAGCTGCACACAGATTCAGCATTTTTTGGCATCATACTGAAGAATATTGTTAAATATAGCTTTATGTGAATATTAATGGATAGTTTTATGCAGTATTTGTGTTCTACTGTATGTATTTTTATGCTTTTTGTTGGTCTTTGTGGTGTTAGCTTAGCAACATGCTAATGGCATTCTCTACTGAAGTCCATTCGCCTGAAATACAAGATTGATTCATTCAAAACACGGAAATATTTGCAAACTGATTGGCTTTCTTTCTTCTATCCAATCTAAGACACTTTCTTTTGTTGCCTTCCAAGCACTGCTATACTTTTAGATGCTACAATTGTAGTTCCAGTAGTCATTTACCAGACAAAGTAGTAATTTCTTGAATCTTACTTTCACAATCATCTTTTGTTGGGGAGACTGTTGACTACCTCCCCATAGTTCTTGATGGAACGACAAATGGAGCTGACATGCCATGAATATTTTGTCCTGCAACAAGCTCATTGCAGCATCCTAGGGATGGCGTTTAGTCCCAAATATCATCATATTGAACTGTGATGTGCCAGCTGTCACAAGCCATTACAGCACTGCAGGTATGTAGGAAGAGAGGTTCTATGGTCTCTATGACGGCTCCAATGGCATACGGCCAGGCTGTGTGCTTTCTGCAACTTGGGAATGCTGGGACCTTTTTTTCTTCCAAATATTGGAAGTTTTACATTTACATTTATGCATTTAGCAGACGCTTTTATCCAAAGGGACTTACATTGCATTTAAGTCACAGTTTTTACATTTTATCAGCTCTTGCTTTCCCTGGGAATCAAACCCATGATCTTGGCGTTGCTAGCGCCATGCTCTACTATTTGAGCTCCAAATAAAGTTTTGGTATAATTTGACAAAGTCCTCTGAACTGAGGTGAATTTTGGTAGTGGGAGTGCAAGAGACAAGTCGGATAAACTAGGGAAAATGTCAGCAGGCATTATGTGTGTTAACTGCCCCCAAAGTAGTGCTTAGGAGCATTCCAATCTTAAAACAGAAAGGACAGCAGTTCTTGTTTTCTCTTGTGAACAGGACCAGTACATTATTACGCGGTTCCCTACGTCATTATACGACTGTTTTCTGCTAGCTTGTCAACAAAAGCCCATGTCTGAGGATTCATAGCTGTCTTTACACCTGGTGTTAACACCCACATTGGGTGATCTGATCACAAGTGGTCAGCCAAGCCAGATTGCTGTTTATATCTGGCATTAACATTCGTCTCGAATGTGTCTCCAGTGACCACTTTGAAGAGGGGAGGAGAAGGCAAGTCAGTTCACTTGTCTGCCATCTTAGAAATGACTTCATGCAGGTGAAACAAGTACAGTTTCTTAAATGGTGGGAAGACTGAATTCTCTAGAATTGTTGGTCAAATTTGTCGAAACGTCATATTTCAAATCAGCCATAAAATCCGGCAACAATAGCATCATACATTTCTTTGGTTCAAATCACTCTAAAAACTATATTTAGGATGATCCAGTTGATGTTCATGTGCATTCGAGAGTACCAAAATTCAGTTTGGTCAGTTGGGTCTTTTAAATTTGAACTGACAGTAGCCATTCCTTTACCTCATATCCACACCTGTAAGTAGGAACATCCTCGGAATACTTAAAGCGATAGTTCACCCAAAAATGAAAATGAGGTGTATATGACTTTCCTCTTTTAAACAAATACAATCGGAGTTATATTAAAAAAATACCCTGGCTCTTCCAAATGGCAGCTAATGGGGTTTAAGATTTTGAAGTCCAATAAAAGTGCATCCATCCATCATAAAACGGCTCCTGGGGGGGGGGGATAATAAAGGCCTTCTGATGCGAATTGATGCATTTTGTTAGAAAAATATCCATATTTAAAATTTTATAATTCATAATCTCATTCTTGCGTTCATAAGAGAGTGACGTAGGCAAACGCAGTGATCAGGTATAGGAGAGAGCAAAACAACACCGGTCACAAATTAGAAGTACAAAACAAGGATTTGTAAAGAAAAATGTTGGAGGGTTTCAATATTACTCCGCCAAAGAGGAGACTGGTTTTCCTGGGCAATTTTCATTTTTGGGTGAACAATCCCTTTAAAGGAAAAACTTCATGGTCACATATGTAGTTAACTTTACTACATATGTGACCATTTGCATCACTGGCCTGGACCATTTCAGAATGGTTTTTGAACGATCCAGTGTTTCCAAGACCTACTGGAAGTTCTGGAACCTGTTTACACACTGTGATTGGATCATCCCAGACGGACGTTGATACCAGAAGAAAACCGGTCTTCAGATGATTGTGTTTCTGGCATGCCTCCAGTATTTATCAAGGAATGTTCTAGCATTTGGTCTCCGGCTATTCTCTCTTCTCGCTCGACTGTATTTCAAAGAGCCAAAGATATTTTGTACACCTGTTATTCCTCAGTCTGCAGCATCCATTTAGTGAAACAACTCACAGACTGTCTGGCTTTTCACTGGATTAAACACATTCTTGTGAATAAGGGGCGTCATCCCAAGCAGACAAAATGCAATTATTACATGCGGTCATGCCTTTGTGTAACATCTGCACTTTCTAAAAGAGCCAGGTAACGAGCGAGAGCGCTTCACTCCTTTGTGAAAATTCAAAAATGATGGTGTCTGTGCCATTCGAATAGAATCACAACCCAGGCCCGTTGAAAAGAAACAATTGAAAAGAGATGATACGCTCCCAAATCTGGCACTTCCAAGCAGCGACAGATTTTAACTGAAAAGTTAAACTTCAGAAACATTACAGGAGCAGCCATCTGGATACACCATAAACAGAGTTACTATAATTACTACCATGAGACAGTAATGGGCCCTGCTTTTCCCACAAACCTCCCACAAGAAACTGCTCATCCTTTCCTTCTTCTGAACTTCTTGAAATTACAACATACCCACATGAGATTCAAACAGTTTTATGACCAGCTTTATGGTACACCTACACCACCGGCCCACAATTTTTCTCAAGTCGTCAGAACTTGACGTTTGTTTCTTCTTCCAATTTAGCTTCTAGGTTCTTGGTTTACCCTGTTTCACTTGGTGTTCAGAAATGTCAATAGTTTAAATAATTATCTTCCATTGAAAATGACTGTTCCCACTCTTCTGCAAGAGACCTAGAATGACAGTGTCCTTACTCTGCCTACTTCGCTGTAGACAGAGATTGCTTCTGACAACTGCAGGGTCTGTCTGATTTGTACATGCATTAATGTATACACTGGCAGACCGCCATTAAAAAAAGCGACATCAGCTGCCAGACAGGGTTTTGTGGATCTTTTGGAAAATACTTTTTGCTGATATTAGGATCGAAGAAGCTAAAATAAATAAATAAAATGGACAATCCCAAAGAGGTCATCCAAATTTAATACGCAGCCATTTTTTTTATCTTTCAAGATGGAGATCCTGAATCAGCACTGGAGAGCGAGTGTGATGTATCATCACGGTCCCAATGAGGTCTTGGATAGGACATAGTGATTGGTCGGCGGCCAAACAAACTGCAGATCCCAACAGGCCACGGGTCAGGCACAATGCAAGCACGACTGAGACGTGAATCTCAACTTGATCCCAAGCAAAGCCGTTTACAGGATAGATGGGATCTTGTGGGGCTGTATTATGGATAAGGGAGCTCTTTTTTAACCTCCAACTGAGATTTATCCACAACTTGTGGCAGGTTGAATTGCTCAGGCAGGAGCCTTGGTCTCTCAGGGCTGATGGGTAATGTGGGCTTGTGCCAGTTAAACAGATCAGCACAAGGACAATTTTTAAGAGGCACAAGCAGTAAGTAATAGCAACCCTACTGCTTTTCATGTTAATTATTCTTCTTCTTCTTAAATACGATGTTAATGCAAACATCAGTATTACTACTGCTCATAATTAAGTTTGGCAACATTATAATTAAGAACACTGGCGGATGATTAAACCCTCATAGATTTACACTGAGGCATAAATACATACCACAATATTACAGTGTATTACAGATATGTGTTGAAAACCACTCAGAACACCATGTTTCTATACTGTTTCAAACATATTGTGGGTGGTTTTTGGCATATAGCAAATGTTTGCGGAGTGTTTTAGCATACTGCTATACCGTGTCTAAAAATGAGCCAGAGAACCCTAGCAACTGTTTGGAAGCATGCTAAAAACCATAAGAATACATTAGAGTTGAGAACCCCTGTCCTAAGGTATACTTACATGTTTCTATATGGTTGCTAGAGTGTTGTGTTTCAGAATATGTCCATACAGATGCAAATAACCCAGAGCACCCTAGCAACGTACTGTTTAGCATCATGCTAAACATCCATTGGAATACCTCGGAAACTGGGTCATTCCACGACATTGGTGCCTTTTCCACTTGGAAAAACTGAAAAATAAAATCTTTTTTGCCAATTAAGAAAAACATATATTTTTACAAGAGAGATGTTAAAAATGGCTTTGTCCAAAATAAAATAAAGTTACTATGGAAAAACCTGGAAGGCTGTATCAAATATCATTTTTACAATTTTTTTATGAAATTGATGACAGAAGCAGGGATGACAGAGTAACAGGGATGACAGGAGACATTCTTAAGCACACTGCACATATTTGTTTACATTAGTGTAAAGTTTTACTATTTTAAATTGCATTGCATTGTTCTGCACTTACTTAGCATAGTTGTATGACAATAGTAAACAGTCAATTTTTTACTTTAAGTCAGTTTGTGGTTGATTTAGCACAGGGGTGGCGAACATTGGTCCTGGTGAGATTTAATTAGGGTTGGAGCTGAACTCTGCAGGGCTGCGGCTCTCCAGGACTGGAGTTCGCCACCCCTGAATTAGCACATTGCATTTCTAAGAGATCTAATGTTTTAAGAGTATTGTAATTATATAATGCGTCCATCTGTTTGTCTGTGTCTCCTCACAGAACTTCAATTATACTGATCTGGTTCAATTATTAGGCAAGGAAGATGATCAGATCTTTCTGTGATCATCTGATACCAGACCAAGATCTTGATGCTGAATTTTGAGAAATTTGACTTTCTTGAACAAGGGTGTTACTTGTAGATATTTATTATATTAAATATAATAAATAATAGTTTAAATTTTCATATAAAAATGGTAACAGTATTGGCATTGCATAATGGCCCCCTTCAGTCAAATCTCATAAATCATAAAAAATTGAACACTATAGAAGTGAGTGAGAAACATGCTTAGCATAGGGTGATATACATGATGAAAAACAGGATCATATTAATAATTCTCTTGACTTTTTATCTTGCGTAGGTGTTCCAGAAAGCCCTTATATCAAACACCTCACCTCTGGCTAATTTATTACCGTCAAACCTCTGAAGCTTCTTGATATGAGACACGTTTTCTTTCTCTATAGTTAAAAAAAATAAATTCTATTCTATTCTATTCTATTCTATTCTATTCTATTCTATTCTATTCTAGCATTCAGCAGGAGTCCATTGCCCTTGTGTGGTGATGCTAAAAGAGATCCAGCCCTCCCACACTAGAGTCTTTTGTTTAGGCTGCTGTAAAAGTTATCTTACTTTGTCATATCTTCTAATTATGGACTGCGGGTATTAATTGCTTTTTATCAGTAATGTCCACCCACTCCCCTTTTGTGCCAGTAGGGTTGTAGGGAACTTGCAGAACGCTGGAACAAAGAGGGGCAGTAGATGCATTTGGTCTCGGCGCACACCGGCAAGTCGTTGAACATGACCTTCTGTCATTCCTTCTCTATTGTCTGCTCAGAAGCTGTAAAAGGCTAAGACGAGGGTTATTATATTTCAGAATCTCATTATCAAGCGTTTCAATTCCAAGATACAATCTGTTTTACAGTTTGGCATCAGTGTGTTCTGCATGTAGAGTGGTTGACGCATTGACTGTCACGTCAAATCGTGTAAAGTTGTAGACATTGAAGTGTCATTTGTTGTTGTTGTTTTCATCATTCACTGTAGCAATGATTTCCAAGTTCTTTTCAAAATGCGTCGTGCTTCTGCAAAATATTAACTCAAGCGGCCAAGTGTCCTCTCTGGAGAGACACCCTTGTGTTATTCTAAACTCTGCTAGACACAACGAGCCCACACAGAACAAGATCAATAAATGATGTCCTTTGAAACTACTGCATGGATACCTTGCTTTGAATGAAGTAGACAGTCCAAATACTTCAGCTGAAAGTGCTGCAGTAACCATCTCATCAGTAGACAATAACCATCATTTATATTTTTATTTCATGAACAGCAGGCCCGTTTCTTGAGAGAAAACGCATCCCACGCACTGATGTTCTTGTATAACTTCAAGCACTGTGTAGAAATGAGGTCCAATATTGTAAAAATAACTAAATTTTCACTGTAGTAGAAGCAAATGTCAGCTGTGTTTGACCATGCAAAACTCCCTGCCATCATGCTAGGATGCTGCCAGAACATTGCTTTGTGGTTGCTGTGGGGTTGTAGGCTGTTGCCAGGCTTTATATGTTTCAATCTGATTGATAGAGGAGTGTGGGAGCTTGCCAGAGTGTTTCTATCTGATTGATATACTGTATGGGAGTGTGGGTGGTTACCAGGGAGTTGCTATGCAGTTGCTAGGGTTTCTGTATGTAGTTGATATGGGGTTGTGTGTCGTTGCCAGGGTGTTTGTATCTGATTGGTGTATGGGAATGTGGATGGTTGCCAGAGAGTTGCTACGCAGTTGCTAAGATTTCTCTATATGGTTGCTATGGGGTTGTGGGTGGTTGCCAGGGTGTTCATATGTGGTTGCTAGTGTGTTGTGTGTGGTTCTTGTGAGTGTTTCTATCTGATTGATATACTGTATGGGAATGTGAGTGGTTACCAGGGAGTTGCTAAGGTTTCTGTATGTGGTTGCTATTGGGTTGTGTGTGGTTGCCAGGGTGTTTATATCTGATTGGTATATGGGAATGTGGGTGGTTTTCACGGAGTTGCTCTATCAAGACTTCTCTATGTGGTTGCTAGTGTGTTGTGTGTGGTTCTTGTGAGTGTTTCTATCTGATTGATATACTGTATGGGGTTGTGGGTGGTTGCCAGGGAGTTGCTAGGGTTTCTCTATGTGATTGCTATGGGGTTGTGAGTGGTTGCCAGGCAGTTGATATGCGGTTGCTAGTTTGTTGTGTGCGATTGCCATAGTGTTCGTATCTGATTGATAAATGGGCGTTTGGGTGTTTTCCAGAGTAGCTTTCCAATCTGATTGATTGGAGTGTGGATGGTTGCCAGGGAGTTTTTATGCGGTTGCCAGGGTGTTTATAAATGGTTACTAGTGTGTTGTGTGGGGTTGCCAGAGTGTTTCTATCTGATTGATTGGAGTGTGGGTGGTTTCTAGGGAGTTGCTATGTGGTTGCTGTGAAGTTGTGGATTGTTGCCAGGGTTTTATATGCATGTGCTAGTTGGCTTTGCATGGTTGCCAGAGTGTTTCTATCTGACTGATACATGGGAATGTGGGTTGTTGTTTTTTTGCGCAGTTGCTAGGGTTTTTTTGTGTGGTAACTAAAGGTTTTGGGTGGTTTCCAGGATGTTTATATGTAGATGCTACTGAGCTTTGCATACTTGCCAGAGTATTTCTGTCTAATTGCTGGTAATGTAAGTGGTTGCCAGGAAGTTTCTATGCAGTTGTTAGGTGTTTTAAATGTGGATTGTGGGTGGTTGCCTGGGTATGAATATGTAGTTGTTGTGGGGTTTTGGGTGGTTTATGTCTGGTTGCACTAAGATTGTGGTTGCAGTCAGGGTGTTTCTATGGGGTTGTGGCTGATTGCCAAAGTATTTCTATCTGATTGATATGGGAATATGGGTATTTGCCAGGGATTTGCTATGCGGTTTCTAGGGTGTTGTGAGTGAGTGACTGACAGATTGTTTCTAAGGTGTTGCTAGAGGGTTATGACTCGTTGCCAGGACATTGCTATGTGTATTTTTTTTTTCTATTTAGTTGATATGGGGGTGTGGGTGGTTGCCAAGTAGTTGCTATGCAGTTGCAAGGGTGTGGTGAGTGTCTGCCAGGGTGTTTCTTTATGGTTTCTATATGGCTGTGGCTGTGGATGATTGCCAGGGCATTACTATGGCGTTTTGGATGGTTGTCTGAGTGTTTATATTTAGTTTCTATGTGGTTGTGGGTAATTGCTAGGGTGTTTATATGTAGTTGCTAGTTAGTTGTGGGTGGTTTTTAGAGCAGGGCTGTCCAAACTCGGTCCTGTAGGGCCGGTGTCCTGCAGAGTTTAGCTCCAACCCTAATTAAACACACCTGAAGCAGCTAATTAAGCTCTTACTAGGCACACTAGAAACTTCCATGCAGGTGTGTTGAGGCAAGTTCGAGCTAAACTCTGCAGGACATCGGCCCTCCAGGACCGAGTTTGGACAGCCCTGTTCTAGAGTGTTACCATTTGGCTACACATTTACACTGTAGGTCTTGATGCCCAAGTCTGACTCTCTAACCATTAGGCCACGACAGCCCCCCATATAATAATTTACCGTATTGACCCGAATATAAGACAACCCTGATTATAAGACGACCCCCCTTTTTCCAGATGTACCTTTTAGAAAAAAGGCTTTTTGAAAACCAAATCTTTTTTTTCTTTTTTTTCTGTAAAACACATTTTTTCTTAAATTATTTTCATATTGCATATTTTTCCTATTTTAATTTTTGTTTTGAAAGTATGGTAAATACTGGTAAAATGTACCAACAACATTAACACAAAAACATACACTTTTTGATATACCATAAAAATAACAGGTTGCCCTTCTGAATTATACATAACATTCAGGCTATCTCATAGTAGCCTACCAAAATGTTATTAATAGTAGAAGTGAAATCTTATTGTAGTCTTCAAATCTGGGTACTGTCTTATGTTTTAAAATCACTTACAGAGGAAGTTTGTTCCCATCAGGCTAACGCGACTCATGCCGATGTAAGCATTTTCTTTTTCTTTTGTTGTCACTCGCGATGTTTACAACAGACATAACATTGCATATTTCATGGCACACTAGTTTTATAAGTTTTTGGCGCCAGCTATTGTCGTGGGTGTATTATTGACATGTCAAAGACCCTGAATATAAGATGACCGCATTTTTTCAGATATATTTCCATGAAAAAAACATTGTCATATATTTGGGTCAATACGGTATACTATACATTTGGTGAACCAACCCAAGGTAGATGTACTAACACAGAAACAGGGTTGCCAGGTCTATGAAACAAAACCAGCCTAATTGCTAATCAAAACTAGCATTTTGAGTTTTGAACTAGCACATCAAAACTCGACTCTCTCATGAATGCATAAATGTAGTTGCCAGAAGCCAGTGATGGTATTCTTTCACTTCACTTCAGAAGGCATTCATTAACCCATTGGAGTCATATGGATTACTTTTATGATGGATGGATGCACTTTTTGGTGCTTCAAAGACTCGGGCACCATTCACTGCCATTACAAAGCTGGGAAGAGCCAGGATATTATGTAATTTCCGTAGCACAAACCATGCAAGAGTTTCATACTTTTTGTTAAAATTCCTAACCATATGTATTATGTCCATGACAGTGTTGTTTTTGGCGGCCTGTTTTAATTTTAGTTTTAGTCTAGTCTTTGTGTGAAGCTGTCATTTTAGTTTTTATTAGTTTTAGTCACGTTCATACTCTTTTTAGTCTAGTCTAGTTTTAGTCGACGAAAACTGATGACATTTAGTCTAGTTTTCGTCAATGAAAATTGTATTTTAGTCTATTTTTAGTAATACAATTCTATTTAACCCAGTCAATATAGTATAAGTACCTAGTAGTATAGACGAAACCAACATTTTCTTTTAGCCAAACCCATTTCAAACAAGGTTATCTTATAATATTGTTACCTTATAGACTAAAGAATACATCCATTCCAGACACGGAAGACGCTCTGATTTGAATTTACAACATTTATTTTACCAACCAAACATGTTAGAAGTACACACACATCTCCCAAAGACGAACCCCGGCTTTCTCTGTGTCAGACT
Organism: Barbus barbus; assembly: GCF_936440315.1. Lineage (NCBI taxonomy): Eukaryota > Metazoa > Chordata > Actinopteri > Cypriniformes > Cyprinidae > Barbus > Barbus barbus. Next base: position 17,148,828 of record NC_136727.1, read on the forward strand.
TAACTTTCTTTGTTGTCGTCTTCTAAATAATGGCGCGAGTGGGGCTTGAGGAAGTGATGTCGCCTGCGTCTGCGCAGTGCGACCTGACACCAGAAACAGAAATACTGCAAAATAATAATAATAACGCGACTAAACGAGACGAAATAACGTTATAACATTTTGTTTCGTCTCGTTTTAGTCAACGAAAATGAAGAGATATTTTAGCATAGTTTTTATTTTGTAAACCACATTTAGTCTCGTTTTTATTCGTCAACAATATTGCATTGTATATTTAGTTATCGTCATCGTCACATGACCAGCATTTACGTTGCGTCTCGTCTCGTTTTCGTCACGTGATAAAGGTTCGTTGACGATGATATTTAGTCATAATTTTCGTTAACGAAAGCAACACTAGTCCATAATGACTTTCTTGGCAAAAAAACACAATAAAGACAGTAATAATAAGACCACTAATAGAAAGACAATAAATGAATATATTTTCTTGGGTTTCAGATGGGCAAACAACCTGGATGCACCAGCTGACGGAAGGAAACGTTGATGTGTCGGATCAATATTTCAATGCATGTTTTACAGACACAGCGGAAGTTCCTCAATGCAAAATCATTAGACTCAATGTTCCCTTTTAAGTGAGGTCTGTTTAGAAGCGATTCATTTCCTCACTCATTAGCGTAATGGAAGAATGCCCTGCTGTGAAGACCTACAAAGGCAGATAGGTAGATGCATAGCACTTGGGGAGAATATTCCACTTCATTTGAGACGAATAGTTCAACTCATACAAAAACACACACACGTATGCTCCAAAATCATAATTAAACCCCAAGACCTGAAACGGTACTCTCAGCCTTTTGAAAGCAGAGTCTAATTAGCAGTATTAATGTTGCTATGAGTTGCCAGGTTTGATCTATTCATACGTGTGTGTTTGTGTGTGTGCTTATGATGTACGGCTGCTTTTAATGTCTGATAAGCCCTTTCATATAGGCAATTAAATGTACTCCTGTGCCACCTTATTTTTCATATTTAAATCCGTTGAGGCCAAAAACACGAAGCAGAGATATATCTATAAGCATTTTTAAAGTATCAACAGCACATGTGGCCCTGTGCCCTGATAGTGTAATTATGAACTCTCTTTAGCAAAGTAGGGGCTTGAATGGAAAGATAATCTCCCTCATTATTTTTATTTCTGTTTTCAATGCACAGATGTTCTCCGACAATGAATTCGGCAATGTGCAGGTGGCTTACGAATGCTCCCCTAAAGCTCCTTTTTCAGTTAAGCGCTCCATATATCCAGATGCAATTACGAGCCGATAACAAACATCTTAATAATTGCACTCTGAGGATGAATCTTTTCTCATGTTAGTATTCCTAAGTATTTAATTCACTGTATTATCAATTGTACAACAGTTCCTGTCTTTGAACTGAATTGGTTGAGAGCGCTGATATTCAACAGTGGGATTTGTTAATATTCTCATCAAGTTGTGAACTGTTATTTCTAAATGGTTTCTCAATGTTCAAAATGTCTATTTTTTTTGTTTGTTTGTTTTTTTCTTGGTTATTGTGAGCATTAGAGAAAAGGCCATTTAAGCCAAATATTATGTGAATGTTAGTTTTAAATGTTCTCTGAAAGTTAAACAAGCAGTAAGTTGTAATGTTTATACATTAGACGAATGTCCAAATAAATATTTTAGAAAGATTATCCTCTAATGATATAGAAATAACGTTTAGATAACATTATTAAAGACAAATGTTCTATTTTCGTTACTGGAATATTTTGTTTATATGTTTTTTTTAAAGCTTTGAAAACCTTTTCTGTTTGTATCACTCTGCGTATCTGTATATATATAGATATATATGTTTCCGTCAGTGACTGTGCATTAGTAGTGAAGATTGTCTGTAGGTTATATAGTTATGCTAGTAGGTGATTAATAACATATTTTCCATACATTTTTCCAGCTTGTAAGGACTTTATTTATTTCACTTTGCAATTTACATTTCATTAATGCACATGAACATTTTTAATTTTTTTTTTTTTTTTTTTTGTGCCTTTGTTTTGCTTTTTTGTTTGCCCCCCCCCCACACTTTGATTTGCTTCTTGTTGTGTTTTGCTGTTGTTTTATTTTGTCTTTTACATTGCTTTTTGATTTCTTTTGTGTTTTGTTTGGTTTTGGGAGGATTTTAAGGAGCATATGGATTCCTAAAATGTTGTTAGTTGATATTTAAGATCTTGTAAAGAAAAGAGAAGAAGAAGAAAACTTTAATTGAATATGCTTAATCTAAAATAGTGAGAAGGTTCATATATAAATATATATATATATATATATATATATGCTAACTAATACTGCTAAGGGACAATAAAAAAAAAAATGTCTCTTTTGTTCCCACTTTACAAATCGATCGGCACATTTCTGGCCATTCTCCTGTCACAAATAGATACAGCTCAGGTATGATTTCTGTCTGCCTCATAATGCAAAAGTATTGATGTGCAAAATCAGCTTAATCTTTGCTGCAAAACGCATTTTAGGCAACACAATAATATTTCATATCGAATCAACAATCTCTGTATATTCTCTTTTTTCATCTGGTGTGGGCATGATGGGAAAGTCACAGACTTTAAATAATGAGTGACAGATCTGTTCTGATAGCGTCATGGATAATGAGCAAATTAGTATATAATTATATTATTTGAATACACATAATAAAATGCAGCTATATCACTATTCAATCAGCTGTTCAATCATCATTTTATTTTATTTTTTACACGATTTATTTGTTACTTTTCATTTTATTTTATACTTATTTTAGTTTCCTTAAATCCATATAGCTTTGTAGCCATTTTGGTCTTTTGTTGCATGTCCATGCCGTGAGGTTTTATGTTAAAAACTCTTTGTAATTTTTTGTAAGTGATTTCTTGTCTTTTTGATAGCTGGTTGTATTTAATTTATTGCATATTACTTATTAGATTCTGGCGCAGCACTGCCTCATTTCTCAAGGCGTTTAACAAGCTCTTTTACAGTACAGTGTGGCTTTCTGCTGCGCCCTTCCCAGTTCCACCTCGCTCCCTGCTTTCAATAATTCACTGTTTTCTTAATCTAAGGTGTTAAATAGTTAATTAGAAGGAGGGCTGGGGTCCTCTGTGTCTCCTCTTAGCCCACTGCTCCCAAAGCCTGGTTGGCAGCTCTGAAAACCATCCGTTCGCCGTCATGACATTTTCCACCCCAGCATTTGAAGTGAAACCCTTCTGCAGAACTAACCATGTTGCTGCCTGCCCAATGACCTGCTTTATATCCGAGTCAATGACACTGGCTCTTCAGAAGCTGATGCTAAATCCAGACAGACAGAGAGAGCCATGCAAAAGGATGTGCATTACTAAACCGTCTCTTAGAGGAGCAATGCGAATTGCAGCCGAAACAAGATTGTAGAAATTGATGTCGCTGACATAACTATTTTTAAATGATCACTATGTCCTTTGCAGACATGTATAATGCTTTGTACTATGCTTTTAATGATAATCCACAGGCAGAGGAAGATAACATCCAAACAGCAAAAACGTGCAATACCCGACAAAGACCAGAACAGAGAGGAGAACTTAAGTAGGGTGACTAACGAGGGACAAACGAGGATGATTAACTAATAAAGACACAATAAAGGTAAATGAACTACACAGGCAGGAAGACAGAAACTACAATAACCACAAACAAACATTTTCTTCTTGAAGGTCACTTCTCTATTTTATTTTATTTTGTTTTATTTTATTTTTATTCTGTCCATCTCCCACTTTTGTTTTCTTTTTCTTTTTGTGTTTTGTTTGTTTTCCTTTTTGATTTTTGTTGTTTTTTGATTGTTTTGCATTGTTTTTGTTTTGCTTCAGTTCTTGTTTTCTTTTATGTTTTTTGGTTTCCTTTACATTGTTTTGTTTTGTTTCAGTTCTTATTGTGTATTTTTGTTTTTGTTCATTTTCTTCTTTTTTGTTTTGTTTTGTTTTATTTTTTGTTTTCTCCATTTTGCTTTTATTGTTTTTGTTTTGTTTTCTTTTGTATTTTGAGTTTTTTTCAATTCTTATTTTCATTTGTAGTTTTATGTTTTTGTTTTGTTTTGTTTCGTTTCTTTTCTAATACTCATATCTAAATACTATTGCCACCAGAAAATAAAATATTATTTGATCAACACCATCAACTGTAAACGTCATCCGATTTTCTGCCTAAAACCAGTTTGAAACCATCCTGTATTCTCATGGTTGTTATAACTCATTTCTAATGTCTAGTAGACACATCCAAATAATTGCAGACATACATGGTGGTTTTATATCAACTGTCTTTTTTGAAGGAGGTATTTTGATATACATTGCATGTACCGAGGACGTGGAATATAAGAATATCAAGGAAATTTAGATTAAGAGGTTTATAGTCTCCCCATAACAATATGGCTTGCCTTTTAATGGCTGTTTCCTGCAGGCCAATTCACCATGGATACTTATTCATAGAAAACCAATTCCAGACAATACAAAGCAGTGTAATAGGCCGTCGGTTTCCATGCCACATACAAGGTTGAGAGGGGTATTACTCTGTCTGCTCCCAGATTTTATTAGTTATTTCCAGCTTTACAATGCAAACATTAAACTTAACAAAGCAATAAAAAGATGCCATTGACCTCATGAGAGCATCACTTCAGCGGAAAGATTGTCACGGATGTTTACGAGCCAGATTCGACGTGAGAAAACTTTAACGCTTCCTGGGCATCAGTGAAACAAGGTTGCACTTTATTGAAGCGCTTAGTGTCGGCGTTGATGGCTGCGATGGCCAGCCAGTGAGTTAAGATCATTTCAACATTCAACATCCACAGCCTTTCTGCGTAGAGCTACAATTACAATGAGTAAAAACTGCTCATGAATAATAAATAACAACTAAGAGAATTAAGATGAAAATGTTACATGTGGTAGCACCTCAAAGTGGTTAAAAGAAATAAATACTGCAGTAAAAAGTTCTCTTGATACATATTCTCAAGCGTAGCTGACTGCAAATGTAATGTTTATTTAATACATAAAACAACATGAATTCACCTCTTCTGTGATTAACAATTGTAATATCAGATTTAAAATCATTTAGATTTTTAAACAACAACAACAACAATAATAATAATATCAAACATAAATCTTGTGTACAAAATACAAAATCAAACATAAAAGATTTAAAAACAAAATTATTGATATTTTCAGTGTTTTTAGATGTTATAGTTAATTTTAGTTAGACAAGTTATTGTTATTTTCATATTCCATATACATATATATATATATATATATTGAAAGTTTAAGAAAAAAAAATATTACTGTAGATGCTGTATTTTCCTTGTGTTAATATTAAGTTATTAATGTCTTAACATTTGGATCCCATTCCCTCTTTGTTTTAAGCCAAAAGGACAAAAAAGTATTAATTAATTTATTAATTAATTAAAACTTTTTGAAAGCCATTAATTAAAAAAAAAAAAAAAAAACATGATTACAAATACATTTGAAAGAACTTTCCACCAAGTTATTGTAATAATTGTTATAACTATTATCATAATATAGAAATGATGTAAATATCATTCTTGATTTTGTTTAAAGGAAAATAAAATAGTTTTTAGATGTGTGCACATTTAATCAAAGTGTAAGGAAATTGTATTTATTGACTTTTTCCCACAACATTAATATTTTTATTTTTTATTATTATGTTAATAATTTGTTAATATTTTAACACTTGGACCCCATTTCCTTTTCATTTTAGGCCAAAAAAAGGGAAAACAAAGAAAGATTCATTCATTCATTCAGCATAAATATTTTTAAAGCAATATGAACATTCATATATTTTGCCACATTTTTAATCAGATTATTATTAGATCATTCGTATCCTTTATGACACTCTTATTTGTCACTGTATGTAAATAAGGAAAGTGTGTTCAAGCGCCAGCAGAAAACAGTGTAAAGAAATACTCTTTTAGAGAAGCAGTCTTGATCAGCGGAAGTTAAAAGCAGCTTGTAAGTGTTTGTACTTGTCTTATTAGTGTTTAGCGCAGTTGTCGTTGCTAGGAAACATTGTTTTGTTTACTGTGTGGAGACGTGCTGATATCGCGTCTCGTTCTGTCTCGCGTATCTTGTCAGTGTCTACGCTTGCTTGGCCATTTGTTGTGAAAAAATAAGGAAAGTGTGTCCAGCTAAGTTCAATTAGTATTTTGTTAGATGGGTATAGAGCTTAGTTTACCGCGGCAGTTGTCGTGTGAAGGCCTCCTCGTGTGATGACCGAAGAGTGTAAAGACCATCGACTCTACCGTGTAACTCCACCGGGTTGAGACACGGTAAAGGACACAAGTATCGCTTTTTATTTCTCCTCTTTTCTACTTGTTTCTCTTCTGTTTCAGTTTTTATAACCATTTCTTACTATGCGTTAGTAAGTTGTTGTTTTTAGCATGTGTGTTTGGCAGTGCTATTTCTTAGGATTACTGATAAACTATACTGTCGTGATTTGTTATTTATTTTAACTTTAGTTAAATAATGTTTGAATTTATTTTAAGTTTTATTTAATTTGAGTTATTTTAATACTTCAACAAATGGAAATTATATATATACGTATATATATTGAATTTATAAATGTGTGTATATATATATATATATATATATATATATATATATATGTGTGGATGTATGTGTGTGTGGTTGTACATATACATATATGTAGTTTTTTTGGTGTTTGGCTTAGTGTTATGTTAGAATCATTATTTATTATACTCATACCTTTTGTTCTTTAATATTTTGAATTGTTTTTAGCTTTATTTTTAGTTTTTCATTTAAATGTTAAGTTTTGAAATTTTGTTGTATGCATTTGTCATTTTTATTTAATTTATTAATTTTTTGTGTATGTGTATAGGCAGTATTTATAAAGTTTTATCTTTTAGTTTTGAATCTGTTTTTAGTTGTTTTAATACTACAATTGATTGCTTCTGTTGTCCTCATTTTTAAGTCGCTTTGGATAAAAGTGTCTGCTAAATGACTAAATAATAATAATAATAATAATGTCAGGAAGCAGGTTTACACATTGCATGGAGGATTTGGGGGAGATGAAGCAGGGGGCGTCTGTATATATTGATCCCCAGATGAGAGCAGGGATGTGTTTGGTCGTCCCTCTTGTTCCAGAAGGCCTGTTGGGTTTATATAGCCAGTCCTCAAGTCTATCTGTCAGCTCGACTCGATCAGGCAAAGTCTGAGCTCCGGGTTTCAAATTTAGCCTTTGTAGCGAAATTAATGTCTGTCTTCCATTTTGTAATAAAACCGCGAGGAAGGCTGCTTAGCGAGATTGTGATTATGCACTGACAAGACTGCTTAGAGCTTTTCTATGGCACAGAAAGAGAAGGAGGGGGCGAGAAATGGATTTATGCAATTCCTGTCCGCTTCTGTAGGGGGAGCTATATTATCGTCGAAAATGGGTCGGTTTACCTCTGGAAAAAAAATAATTACATGAAATTCTTCCTGAGGATTTTTCACTTCCTTCGTTTGCTTGTCTTTTGCTATATCAAAATGTCTTTTTTTATTGGAAAGGAGGACAGATAAACCAAACGGCCCTGAAGTGTTTAACAGCGAACGAGGCGAGCTGCAAACAGAGAGCTTCTCCTAAAGGAGCTTCTCTGTTATTTCCGCAGTCTGTGTTTACTGTGTTTTTGGCATCTTTTGGCATCTGTGCAGGCAGATTTCAGTCCCCCATCGAGCCTGAAATATATATATATTGTGTTTATCCTTTAAGATACAGATATTTTGAAAAACATTCTGGCTGCTCTTTTCCATGCTGTTAAAAAGGACACAGGGTCAGGATGTGTAAATAATAGCCAAATGTTAGTTTCGGCCGAACTGTTCCTCTTCCGGTGGGTTTGGTGTCTTTGTGTTGACTCTGTGAGGCACATGTCATTCTGAGTCCCGGGAGAACATGAATAAATAGAAACTCAGCTCGCGGCTTTTAATGTCTACAAAAGCACAGCATGTTAAGGGCTAAATCACACTGTCTCTCTGATGGCATGTTTTGCTCCCATGTCAAAGCTGCCTGAACTGTCTCTGGTAGCACAGATGGTGTATGAGAGAGAGAGAGAGGTGGTAACAATAATGTTATATCACCAATATATATGGTTGTTCAACAATTAATATCATATATATATATTTTTTCTTTAGAATTTATAAAACTTTTTTTTTTGTAATCTGATTTAAATATTTGAAACTGACTCCTTAAGTAAGTAAATAAGTCAATCAATCAATCAATAAATAGTACTGGTTGGTCAATAACACATTCGTTTATGGTCATTAATTGCAAGAAAATAGAAACATTTTTGTAAGTAGAGAGGACAGATTTATTGTTATTATTTGTTATATGACATCATTAATTCATTCGATCATTTGATCATTCGTTTGTTTCTTGCTTTGTTTGTTTCTCCATGTTCTATTATGTTATTAATATTTCATTCTGGATCCCATTCTCCATATTTTTTTTGAGGAGATACATCATTTAACGTTATTGTTTATTATAATTACCTCACCTGTGCTTATTTTTATTTGCTTATTTATTGTATTGTTTAAAATATTTAATATTATTTTAATTTATTAATTAATTCATTCATTTATTCTCCATTTTTTCTCATATTATAGTAGTGTTATGTTATTAAAGTGCCCCTATTATGGGTTATGAAAGGTTCAACCCTAACAACAGGATGACATGCATGCAAGGTAAAAAAAAACTTTCATAGTCTTACAATATGCATTTATTTTTTACCTTACTTGCTCAACGACTCCCAAACGATTAATTTTTCCAAACCCCTCCTTTGCGTGATGCTAATCTTGCGGTGATTGGCCGATTTCATTTAAAGCAGTGTTACCGGGGAAACAGCTATTTTTAACGCTCCAAAAAGCGGCACCTAGTGGCAAAGAATGAATTAGCATTTTCTTTCAGACCAGTGTGAAAATCGACTGATAGTTTTACGCAGTAAACATGCAGAGCTGTAAATGTGAACTGGTATATATATCCCACGGGGGATAGAGTGTAAGTCTGTGTAAACACTGTTGCTGTAGCAGTCTTCAGTAAAATGACGGGGACACAACACAAGGTTGGGGCTATACTGCTGTGGTATTGCTATAAAAATGAACTTTAAAGGTGGGGTATTTTTTCAAAAACGCTTTAGAAAACTGAGTCGCGGCCGAGTACCAAAACAAACTTGTAGCCAATCAGCTGTAAGGTGCGTGTCTGCTCATGATGCAGAGGAGAGAGCGCTCAGTGCACAATGAGGGACATTAGCCGAGTGCCGACAGAAGGATAGAAATGGCGGATAATAAACAAAAGAGGAAATTGTCTGCGGAACAAAAGAAGGCTTACATCGTGTGTACACCGGATGCAGCGCTGCGCCGAAACAGCTAAAGTCTGTCTACACTGGACATGACAAAGCGACCATTGAAAATCATTTGAAATGTGTGTCAATACGGCATAAACAGCAGCTTACTCTCGGGGATTTGTCATGTCGCGCATCCAGTGTAGACAGCATTATTGATTATAATACGTTCTAAAGTCTTTATCAAGTTTTCCCGGTTCTGTGCACAACAAGTGGGCGGGCAATATGCTAATGTTTCATGTTGACATGAAACGTCTTGGGATTCAGAGTCGACTCTTTCTTTTGAGAGGCAATAACTTTATACACGGTGCACTTTCAGATTTAAAACTTGGCAGGATGTTTTCATTCACTTAGAGCTGTGTTACACACTACATGAAAGGTCATTTTCAAAAATCCATACTAGGGACACTTTAATATTTCATTCTGGATCCCATTCCCTTTTCATTTAAAAAAAAAAAAAGAAAATATTTTATTGTTATTTTTAATTATAATTACATCACCTGCACCTATTTATATTTGTTTATTTATTACCTTTATTACCTTAAATTAAATGACCTTACCTTTATTTATCTGTCTGTTAACTTGTAACATACCTATTTTCTAAACACTTAATAACCATTTTTACCATAATCAACTCAATGCACTACAGCAGCAGCACTACAATAGTGAATCGAGCTCTTCCCCAAAACACAGACTGATTTTTCTCACCGTGAAGTCCTGCGGCTGATGTGGGATCCCCTCGATGACGCTTGGCGTGCCTGTTTCTTTGTAATTCTAAACAAATTTCATTTATCATCAGCACGTTTTTTCCTCTGCTCCAGTGTTTCTCAGATATGGAAAGAAGCACGAGAAACAGCGAGTAGATGAAATGAAGGAGAAGAAGAAGAAAAAAAGAGAGACACAATTATTCCTGCAGCTCTTATTTTAATGAAATGCAAGCATAATTCCCCAGTGAAAGAGGCAGTAATTGCCCAAACAGTGTTATAATGTGACAATCATGGTAGAACAAAGTATGAAATTGCAGGGGATTTTAATCACAGCTAATTCTGGCAAGAAGCTTGACAAGTTTAGATAATTAAAAATAATTAAATAAATAATAAATAAAAAACCCATCTAAAATAGGGTTTTGTTAGCATGTCGGGGATCGTGTTCCTGCTTTGCTTTGAATGCTTAGGGTTTTATAGCGACATTTAACAGCATATAAACTGGAGGAAATTTGGAACGACTCATTGTAATCCGCACTTTATTCACTGTTGAGAAACCAGAAATACTACATGCAAATAATTATGAATCATATGGATGGAAAGCCAAGGAATATTATTCACAAGGATGGGGATGAAATTGGTTCATCAGCGTTTTACAAAAGTGGCCTTTTCAGTATTCTTCAATTCTCCAAACGTTTTTTTTTTTTTTGCAGGAATTTTCAGAGTCAAACTTCCTTTTAAAAACTCGTATTTTGGACATCACCACTAAATCGCACTGCTTACTGGTCCCACGTCGAGTGTGGCGGAGGAAAACTTTGAGACGGCTAATTAAATCGGTTGTTTAATGCCAGTGGACTGTTTGGCATTTTGGTGCCTGCAACATATGTGACATAAAATATTCAACTAAAAAGTTATAGAAGGCGAATTTCATCAGTTCTTGCCATGAGTATCGCTCTCTTCCAACCGTCGATAAAAACCAGTGGTTATATAGCATGAAAACAATCATTAAACGCAGTCGTTAAACTGAACTCAATTTCCACTCAGTCCATACAAGCTGCGGCAGATAGAGCATATGCCAAACGACAACACAGCTAGTGAAGCTAGTGATGGCTACAAAGCCTAAGGCTAGTTTAACATTTTAATATGTACCACAATAATAAATGCACAGCGATGGCGGAAATTGTTACAGAGGCTTCGTTCTGAGTTGAAGTATTATAAGGATCTTACCTCATTTTTGTTTTTGTTTGCTTGAAAATAATATAGTTACCACATCTTGTTTGTTTCTTTGTTTGACAATAATATAATTATCACACCTCCAGCAATTATTTATTTATTAGTTTGTTTGGAAAATACAATTACCACACCTTTTTGTTTATTTAAAAATATTTTAAAAATGAAAGACAATTTGCTCAGATCTTGCATTTTATTTACTTAGAAAAAAAATAGTACCTCACATCTTGCATTTATTTATTTATTTTGCTACCTAGTAATTATTACATTACATGTTTATTGATCACTTGCTTGATTGATTGATTTGAAAAATAATATAATTACCACACCTTTTTCTTTTTGTTTATTTGAAATATTTGAATATTCAAAAAAAATGATGTACATTATAATTTCCTTATATCTTACATTTTATTTACTTGCTTAAAAATAATAAATAATATTACCTCACCTCTTGTATTTATTTATTTATTTTGCAACACAGTATTTATTTATTTATTTATTGAATTATATAATTACCACACCTTTGTCTTTTTGTTAATTTGAAATATTTGAATATTAAAAAAATTATACATATTATAATTTCATCAGACCTTGCATTTCATTTACTTTTCGGAAATAAAAAATAATATGACCTCACATCTTGCATTCGTTTACAGTATTTATTTATGCAACATATGACATTTTATTTATTTATTTATTTGTATTACCTCAGCTCCTGCATCTATTTAGTTTAGTATTTTTTAATAAAATAATAAATATTAGAATTGGCTCACCTCCTTGTAACATTATAATTACCTCACCTCAGTTGTCTCATTCAATTATTCAAATTAATTCTAAGTGCATAAATTTGCATAATATATTTGATTTTGTCTCTTACATTATTGCATTGGTTATCACTTAAAAAGCAATAATAAATAAATAATTATCTTACAAGAAATGTTACATATTCTGCAAACAGAAATCAGATGACAGCTGGGTCAAAGGGATAGTTCACCCAAAACTGAAAATTTGGTTAGGTTAAGCTAGAGATTATGGCTTATAATGTTTTAAATATGGATATTTTCTTACAAAAACGCATCGATTCGCTACAAGAGGCCTTTATTCACCCCTGGAGCCGTGTGAGGCACTTTTTTATTATGAATGGATGTGCTTTATTGCACTTCTTTTGGACTGTAGAAAAATAAAACCCACCCATTGCCATTATAAAGCTTGGAAGAGCAAGGACAATTTTTAATATAACTCCGATTGGACTCGCCTGAAAGAACAAAGTCATATACACCTATGCCTTGAGTAAAACATGCACTAATTTAATTTTTTTTGGTGAACTATCCCTTTAAGTTTACTCTGAAAAGTTGATCTGTAACATTTTTCCATTTATTTCCTATAATAATATATTAGATGATGCATCATCACCATGTACATGCTAAATCTGTAAATATGCCATAAAACAGGCCATAAGTCAAAGGGCATAACCCCCCAAATTATTTTTTAATAGCAGCTTTCAGTGTTGCATTGGATGTGGCTTTTTTCTTCTTTTCCAGCTGCCAGAGATCAGGTGGCATCTTGTTTGTCATTCATGAATGTATTAAGTTTCTATTAGAGTTGAATCAAAACCATCACCGTGTGTTTTCCCCAGATTCAGTCTGATTTAAACCCTGCATAGAGGCAGAGCCATCAATATCACATGACGGCACCGCAAAGAAAGAACCAAAATACGCTGTAATTGCTATGTAAAAATGTCAAGCCAAATCTTTCCCAGCAGGGACCGAGCATTGCTTCATAATGGATCCAAAGTCACCCTCATTTTCCCCTTTCATTCTGTCTTTTGGTGACTATTTCGAGTTGTTGCCAGCGGTTTGGAGCAGGTGTCAGAAGGAAACAGTTTCATTTTTCTAATCGGACAAGGCCAAGCGGAGTACCACACTTACTATGGTACTCCAGAGCTGTTAAACGTAAACACAGAGTCGTTTTTCGGCGGACGTAGCAAGTTTGTAACACTCACAGATGGGGTTTGGAGTTGTCAGGGCTCCTCACAGACGAATATCCTCTCCTAAGGCTGTTTTGCCACAGTCTTCTCACATCTTACCCGCTTCCCTTCATTCTTTTGCGTCTTTCCTCCAGCGTTTCTCAGAAGCGTAGCTTGACGTTGCGGAAGAGAGTTACTAGTGCCGTTATTATCGACCTGCGTCTGTCTGTCTGGCTCGCCTCAGCTGGGAGGCAACTGCCACGAAGTCCGCTGGGAGACGACATTACTGTCGTGAGGAGGAAAAACATCCCTCTTTCTATCTCTTTACCTCTCCCTGTCTTCTCACCCTCGCCGTCTACGGGTTCTATAAATAGATTGCCTCCAGTCTTGAGGAATGAATCTATCATTGTGGAATGGCAGGATCTTAAAGGAATAGTTTGTCCACAAATTAAAATTTGCTGGAGATTTACTCACCCTCCAGCCATTCAAGATGTATTTTCATGGGAACGGTTTTGGAGAAATGCAGCATTGCATCTCTTGCTCACCAGTGGATCCTCTGCAGTGAATGGGTGCCGTCAGAATGAGAGTCTAAACAGCTGATAAAAAACATCACAATAATCCACAAGTAATCCACACCAATCCAGTCCATCAGTTAATGTCTTGAAAAGTGTAAAGCTGTGTGTTTGTGAGAAACAAATCCATCAGTATCATGATTTTTTAAAAACTTTATACCATCGCTTCTTTTCCATATCCATAACAACTCTTCCTCCAGTGAAAAAGTCAATATCCTGTCGTCCTCTCACATCAAAATCCACAAACATATATTTTTTTAATCTGTTTTGGACTGTTTTGGCTTGTAAACAGTGCTTGATCTGCATATTTATCTCCTGATTCAGACAAGGCAAAATATATTTTAGCAGCTTGAGATTAAACAGTTACTCCACCCTAAAATGAAAATTTTGTCATTAATCACTTACCCCATGTCGTTCCAAACCCGTATAAGCTTCGTTCAGCTGCGAAACACAATTTAAGATATTTTGGATCAAACCCAGGAGGCTTGTGCTTTTCCTGTTGACTGCCAAGTAATTAACACTGTCAAGGCACAGAAAACTATGAAACACATTGTCAGAATAGTCCATCTGCCATCAGTGGTTCAACCGTAATTTTACGAAGCTACAAGAATACTTTTTGTACACACAAAAAAAACATAAATAACAACTTTATTCAACACTTTATTCAACAATTCGTCCCCTACATGGCAGGATCTTAAAGGAATAGTTTGTCCACAAATTAAAATTTGCTGGAGATTTACTCACCCTCAGGCCATTCAAGATGTATTTTCATGGGAACAGTTTTGGAGAAATGCAGCATTGCATCTCTTGCTCACCAGTGGATCCTCTGCAGTGAATGGGTGCCGTCAGAATGAGAGTCTAAACAGCTGATAAAAAACATCACAATAATCCACAAGTAATCGACATCACTCCATCAATTAATGTCTTGAAAAGTGTAAAGTAGCACCATTATGAGAGTATCCACTTGTTCCTACCCTGATCCCTATCAGCCGCACCACATGGATACGTGTTCTTCGTTTATTTACGCTTTGATTTGAATGAAAACAGCGTATCCGTGTGGTGCGGCTGACACAGAACTGCGTACGCTGTTTGCGTCCAGCGGATATTCTCCAAAATGTTGCTATGGTGAGACGAATTGTTGAATAAAGTCATTACTTTTGTTTTCTTTGTGTACAAAAAGAATTCGTGTAGCTTCGTAAAATTACAGTTAAACCACCGATGGCAGATGGACTATGTTGACGATGTCTTTCATACTTTTCTGTGTCTTGACAGTGTTAATTGTTTGGCAGTCAATGGGACAGTCACAAGCCTCCCGGTTTTCATCCAAAATATTTTAAATTGTGTTCCGAAGATGAACGAAGCTTTTACGGGTTTGGAACGACATGGGGATAAATGATAGAAGTACTTGCGTTGACCAATCTATACAGACTGTGTCTGTTCCCCGAATAGCGAGGTCAAAATATAAATTTAATGCAGGATCTAGAAAAAATCTGATTGTGATTAAACCAGAAAAACGCAAAATAAATGAACAAAAACAATTTTTAAAGCTTGGGCTCCTAAACATTAGATCACTCGCACCCAAAGCAGTTATTGTAAATGAAATGATCACAGATAATAATTTTGATGTACTCTGCCTGACTGAAACCTGGCTTAAACCAAATTAATATTTTGGTCTAAATGAGTCTGCTCCACCAAGCTATTGTTATAAACATGAGCCCCGTCAGACTGGTTGTAGCGGCGGTGTTGCAACAATATATAGTGATATTCTCAATGTTACTCAGAAAACAGGATACAGGAGGTTTAACTCATTCGAAATACTTCTGCTTAATGCTACACTGTTAGATATGCAAAAGAAATCTCTCTTATCTCTTGCTTTGGCTACAGTGTATAGACCGCCAGGGCCATATACAGATTTCCTAAAAGAATTTGCAGATTTCCTCTCAGATCTATTAGTTAATGTTGATAAAGTGCTAATTGTCGGAGATTTTAACATTCACGTTGATAATACAAATGATGCGTTAGGACTTGCGTTTACTGACCTAATAAACTCTTTTGGAGTCAAGCAAAACATCACCGGGCCCACTCATCGTTTTAATCATACGCTAGATTTAATTATATTGCATGGAATTTATCTTACCGATATAGATATCTTACCTCAAAATGATGTTACTGATCATTTCCTTGTATCGTGCATGCTGCGTATTACTGATATTAATTATATGGCTCCACGTTATCGTCCGGGCAGGACTATTGTTCCAGCCACCAAAGACAGATTCACAAATAACCTGCCTGATTTATCTCAACTGCTCTGTGTACCCATAAATACACATGAACTAGACGAAATGACTAGTAACATGGGCACTATCTTCTCTAATACATTAGAAGCTGTTGCCCCCCTCAAATTGAAAAAGGTTAGAGAAAAACGTACTGCGCCATGGTACAACAGTTATACCCATTCTCTCAAGAAAGAAACTCGTAATCTTGAGCGCAAATGGAGAAAAACTAACTTGGAAGTTTTTAGAATTGCGTGGAAAAACAGTATGTCCAGCTATAGACAGGCTCTAAAAGCTGCCAGGGAAGAGCATATCCGCAAACTCATAGATAATAACCAAACCAATCCAAGGTTTTTATTTAGCACAGTGGCTAGATTAACAAATAAACACACGCCACTCGATCTAAATATTCCCTCACAGTTTAATAGTTATGAATTTCTTTACTGATAAAATAGATAACATCAGAAATACAATATCAAATGTAGATTCTACTGCGTCTAGTATTTCAGCTTTATTCATCGCACCCAAAGAAAAACTGCAGTGCTTTACAACTATAGGACAGGAAGAGCTAAATAAACTTATCACTGCATCTAAACCAACAACATGTTTATTAGATCCTGTACCCACTAAACTACTGAAAGAGTTGTTACCTGTAGCAGAAGAATACCCTTCTCAATATTATTAACTCATCGTTATCACGTCCCAAAACCATTCAAGCTGGCGGTTATTAAGCCTCTTATTAAGAGACCACAACTAGATTCTAATGAACTGGCAAATTACAGACCCATTTCAAATCTTCCGTTTATGTCTACAATTTTAGAAAAAGTTGTGTCTGCTCAATTGTGCTCCTTCTTGCAAAAAAATTATCTATGAAGAATTTCAGTCAGGTTTCAGGCCTCACCATAGTACAGAAACTGCACTTGTTAAAATTACAAATTACTTGCTTCTTGCTTCAGACCAAGGCTGCATCTCATTGCTAGTATTACTTGATCTTAGTGCTGCGTTCGACACTATAGACCATGACATACTCATAGATCGATTACAAAACTATACTGGTATTCAAGCGCAGGCTTTAAGATGGTTTAGATCCTACCTGTCCGATCGCTACCACTTTGTTTATTTAAATGGGGAGTCATCTCAATTATCACCAGTAAAGTATGGAGTACCACAAGGATCTGTCCTAGGTCCTCTGCTATTTTCAATTTACATGTTGCCCCTTGGTAATATTATTAGAAAATACGGGATTAGTTTTCATTGTTATGCTGATGATACTCAACTATATATCTCAACAAGACCAGATGAAACTTCTAAACTATCTAAACTAATAGATTGTGTAAAAAATGTAAAAGATTGGATGACCAATAATTTCCTCCTATTAAATTCAGATAAGACAGAGATATTACTTATTGGATCAAAAAACAGTACACAAAATCTCTTGGATTACAATTTGCAACTAGACGGATGTACTGTTACGTCCTCTAAAGTCAAAAATCTGGGTGTTATATTAGACAGCAACTTGTCCTTTGAAAATCATATTTCCCATGTTACAAAAACAGCATTCTTCCATCTTAGAAACATTGCCAAGCTTCAAAACATGCTACCTGTTTCTGATGCAGAAAAGCTCATGCATTCATGACCTCTAGACTGGACTATTGTAATGCACTGCTAGGTGGTTGTCCTTCATCTTCAATAAACAAGCTACAGATAGTCCAAAATGCAGCGGCTAGAGTTCTTACCAGGTCAAGAAAATATGATCATATTACCCCAATTTTACAGTCTCTGCACTGGCTACCTATTCAGTTCTGTATCATTTACAAAATATTATTACTTGCCTATAAGGCCCTAAATGGTTTAGCACCTGCATACCTAACTCGTCTTCAACCACGCTAAAATCCAACCCGCTCCCTAAGGTCGAAAAATTCTGGACTTTTGGTAGTACCTAGGATAGCAAAGTCCACTAAAGGAGGTAGAGCTTTTTCACATTTGGCTCCCAAACTCTGGAATAGCCTTCCTGATAACGTTCGGGGTTCAGACACACTCTCTCTGTTTAAATCTAGATTAAAGACACATCTCTTTAGCCAAGCATTCACATAATGCATCTTATAATCTTGTACTGCAGTTATATCTGATCAAATGTACATTTATTATTATTCTTTAGCTTGGGTTGAACAAATCATTTTTGCTTAGATGGAACAGCAGCTACGCTAATTATGTCTCTATTTGTTTCTCTGTTTCTGTCACGGCATTAACATCCCATGGTAACTATGAATTACAGAAGCTTCAGTCTGGATCCAACCCTTCTCGATCTGAGATGACCGAACACCTGAGAAAAGATAATGCCAACCCCTCAGAGGACCTGAGAGGATGCCAACGCTCAGACAACATACAGAATTACCAAATTTTGCCATAAGTTAAATATATTAAGGTTCTGCAATATATAAATATATTGTGGAAACTTAATTTCCTGTAGAGCTGCTTTGCAACGATTTTGTATCGCATATTTTGGGGGAGGAGTAACCCTTTAAAATGTCTTGATGGATTTGTTTTCACTTCATAAGACATTAACTGATGGGTTTGAGTGGTGTGGATTATTTGTGGATTATTGTGGTGTTTTTATCAGCTGTTTGGATTCTGACAGCACCCATTCACTACAGAGCATTCATTGATGAGCAAGTGATGTAATGCTACATTTCTCCGAATCTGATTGATTTTCAAGGGTGGGTATTCTATTGTTTGTCAACCAAAATGTCAAAAGTCAACTCTTTCACTGATGTACAAAATTACTTAAAATACAGTTTATCATGAAAAAAAAAAAAAAAGCTTTTGTAAAAATTTGTGTTGAAACACTAAACCTATATTGAAATTGCCAAAAATTTGGACAGTCAATCATTGACATTAACACTGGAAAAAGTGTAATGGAAGCTTTACAGATGCATTAATACAATGGTAAATATTATTTTATGTGTTCACTTTTTTTTTTTTTTATTAACAGAGCGAAGAGATGTTAAAAGCAGAGATTCACGCTGGTGTCCATTCAGCATGCTTCTGTTTTTCAAATGAAACCCAAATTATTCTCACATAAGAAGAAGTCAACAGATGCACGAGTATCTGAATGACGCTTATTTGAATTTAGTGCACAGATGTTCAGTCTGACTGAACAAAACCAAATATCCTGCTCAGTTTTTCTGACTTTGAACACATTTCCATTTAAAACTCCATGTAATCCCTAAACTGGATCTAAATGCAGTGTTAATGAAAACTGTCCAAACACACACACTCTTTATTTGTTCTTTATTTGGTCATTTTTTATGGACAAAGTATGACAGAAGTACCACAAAATGAATGACAAGTAGATACCTGGTGTTCAAATAACATGTGCCATAACAACACTTTTTTTTTTTTTTTTTACATATTTAAATTAATTTGTCAAAAAATACATACACATACACGCATACATACATAAAGGAGATTTGTAGGTGTTTCACACAGTTCATTAAGATTTAAAGTTTGACAGACAAAATGGCAGATTTTTTGATTGGCTACTTGAGCTAAATTTAAGTCTGATTGTCGTATGGCTTTAGTAGACTTGGAATATAGTGAAGACATCATATGAACCACTTTTATGATGCTTTTGCATCCTTTTTGAAGCGTTCATGTAAAACAGTGACCAGCGCATTCTTTACAATTTCATGTTCCACTCAAGACATAAAGTCCATATTAGTTTTCAAAAACACAAGGTTGAGGAAATCATAACAAAATTTCATTTTTTTGGAGTGGAGTGTTGTGGGGGGAGTGGGTGAAATCCTTTAACACATCTATGGATTTGTTTGGAGGAAGATACTGTAGCATTTGAAAAGCAGTGGGAGGGTGTTTATATAATCCGTGATGGTTGTCTCATTGCTTAAAATAATAGAGGAAATGCATCAGCCGTCCTAAAAATAGTGTGGTTGCAATATGGCACGCTAAAGGGACGCAGCTTAGCCCGTTTAAGTGAGTTTGACTGTGGAAAATTATCTCAAGAAAGAGACCAAGCTAGCTACTTTTAAACACTCATAATGGATTCTGTTAGGAGCGTCAAACTGTCCTTTGACTAGCGGTTGTAATTGTATGTCAGAATGCATTTTTGGTGAAGGCCATCCGTCTGGGCTAAGAAGTGGTGGAATCATTTCATTCTAAAGCAATAGTTCAACTGTCATTGTTTGTTTACTCACTCCCTTCTGTTTTAAGTCTTCTAACGTCATACGAAATCTTTGATAATTTAAGTCTCAAACTGTAGAAGCGGTTTAGCTGATTCAAAAACAAATTGTTCTGATAAGCTTGTTCTTTTCATTGAATTGGTTAATAAAGTTCACAACACTATGGAAGCTAGTTTTCACATTAGAATTAAAATAAAAGATGGTTACATATAAACACAAAGTCACCATAATGAAAAATAAAGAATGTAGAATTTTTCAGAAATGGTCACATTTGTGAGATTTAAAAACGCAGTTGTGAATTCTTGTCGCAGTAGTTGCAGTTGTTGCAGTTGTGAGAAATTAATTCGGTAGCAACTTTTTATTTCTCACAATTGTGAGAAATAATTGCATTTGTGAGAGTCATACCTGAGATATAAAGTTGCAATTATGTCTTAGAAGTTGTAATTGTGACTCTCACAGCTGCAACTTAACTCACAATTTCAACATTATATCCCACAATTGTAACGTCTCGTAATTGTGACTTCAAGATGCAACTATAAACAATACAGTTTTAAATCTGAGAAAGTTGAGCTATGTTGTTGTTGTTATTCTGATAAATAAAGTAGATATTGTTAGCTTTAAAGTCACAATTACAAGAAAACATTGAGAAAAAAAAGTTACATAAGGAACCATCACAAAAAAAAATATTATGTAGCATTTGAAAGCAATAGTCGCTTTTGTGAGTTATAAAGTGGCAATTGTGAGAAATAGTCACAGTTATGAGAAATTAATTAAACTGACTTAATTTCTCGCAATTGCAGCTTCATTTCTTACAAATACAACTTTCGTACAACTACTAATTTTGACTGTTGCTCATAATTATCTCAATTTTGAGTTTATATCTCACAATTGTGACTTCATTTCTTGTAATTAACTTTTCGTAATTCATTTCGAACTTCATTTCTCGTAATTGCTATTTCATTTCTCACAAACGTAACTGCATTTGTCTCAATTGCAACTATGGCTCTTAACTGCAACTATTCCTTGCAAATATGATTTTCGTGAATGCATCTATCTCAACTGTGGCTATTGCTTATAATTGCAAATTTATATCTCAATTGTGAGTTTTTTCTCACAATTGTTACTTAATTTCACATAACTGCCACTGCATTTCTCAGAAATGTGTCTTCATTTCACTCAATTTAAACTATTGCTTATAGTTGCGACTTTAAATTTCAATTACAATTTTATATCATATGGTTGCGACTGCATTTCTTGTAATTGCCATTTTATATCTCACAAATTTGACTGCATTTCTCCCCCAACTGTGACTGTTGCTTGTAACTGCGACTAAGTATAACTTTTATTGATTGCGACTATCTCACAGCTATTGACTATTGCTTATAATTGCGATGTTATATCTCAGTTGTGAGTTTATTTCTTACAATTTTGACTTCATTTCACATAATTGCCACTTTATTGCTATGTGACTTATTTTCTCCTTTTCTCCTAACTGTAACTGTTGCTCATAATTACAGCTGAATCTCACAATGGCATTGTTATATCCCACAATTATTGTGTGAATTCTCGTAATTGCGACTTTATGACAATTATGAACAATAGTCTCAATTGTGAGATGCAAAGTTGTTCATTTATTTCTCACTTTTTTCTTTCTGAAGAAAAGGCAGTCATACAGGTGCAGAACAACACGAGGGTGAGTAAATTATCTGTCTGAACTATCCTTTAAAATTCAGCTCCCAGACTCCTCCAAGCCACTTTTAAGCAATCACAACGGAGCGTATTTGGAGCATCAAGCCACACTTTGACTGGCGGTTTTATTTGCATGTCAGAATGCATTTTCATTGAAGGCCGTCCTTGGGGTTAGGCTAAGGTCTGGGCTGGGCTAAGAAGGGGTGGAATCATTTCACTTTAAGACTCACTTCCCAGACCCCTCCAGCTCTTAATTAAAATTGAACGGCTCAAGACAGTTTTATTAATTCTCTGTGACACGTCCTCTCAGATATGCTCCTGAAGGACTTTATGTGTCGCTGTTTGCGGAGGTCCTCAGCTCAACAGTTTTGTCCCTGCTGAGTGATATATTTAAAGCTCAGCCTATTTCTCCCTTTAGCTATTGTGCTCTGAGATTCATCCTCCATCACCTTCATTTTAAAGAGGAATGCAGTGGGAGGGTGTAATACAATGGGCTGCAATGGTTTATGGGGATTTTTGCGGCTTTCAGCATTGTAAATTTGACATCCCCCCAAGTGTCCAAGGCCCCGTCTCCAGCTGCCACGTTTGAAGGCTGCCAACTGCATCAACCTAAATATCGATCTCCTTTTCTCTTTCTCCAGCTTTCTTTAACACCAGACGTTCGTAAGTCATGCGCTCTTTTATGGCTTAAAGGCATAAGACTTAGCTTCCTCCCAAGAGTGGCCGGTCTGTCCTCGGTCCAAGCCGTGCTTGAAGAGCCTAAAGAACAACAGGGGTTCTGTTTCACTTCTCTAATGTTCCCTAACCGGCAAAAATATGGATGGCAATAAACTTTAAGTGGCAGCGCAGTGTACAATTGATACTTTCAATGCTTCCTCGGCCTCCAGCTGAATGCAGCTTCACTGAGCTTGTGTTCTGGTGCCCGCATGCTTAAGTAGGCTCTCAAGATAAATCAAAGTAGCTCTCTCTGTCCCTTAGGCGTATTTTTCTCAAAGTCGCCCACACTTGTTTTGGTGGGTGACCCCTTTCCTGATGGGCTGCGCTGCGCTGCATTGCCCAATGTGGGTATGGATGAACACCCCCTTATTGAAGCCAAATATTTAGGTCTGGTTTCAACTTTGTGGTCCACAGTGCAATTAATGGTGTTTTGAATGAATCCTTTGAATCACGAATAAGTGTGTTGTAATGTTTTGTGTGAACGACTGTACAAATGTTCACTGACATTTTCCATAAGAATGTCAAAATGACTTTTATAAAGTTGAAATGATGCAACTCTGCAGTATTGTGTTATACTGTGCATACTGAACATAAATTTGCAATTGTGAGTCATGTTACATAAACGTCACAGTTGCGAGTGTCATACTGTGAGAAATAAAGTGACAATGATGATAAACTATAAATAAATAAGTTGTGAAACCAGAGTTGTGAAATACAAAATTGTAATTACAAGAAAAAAAAATTTAGATTATGAGATAGAAAATCTAAAAATAGGAAAAGTAACAATAACGAGAAAAGCCATATTGTGACGTACAGTAGTTACAATTATTAATATTTCTAATTTTTTACAATTTCTATTTTTTTCAGAAATAGAAATTCATACAGTGAAAAGTGACTTAAGGAGAGGTGTGGATTAAATTATGAAAGGCATACTGTATGGTGGCAATTTTGAAAAAAAGTCACAAATGTGTGATATTGTTACTTTATGAGAAATAGTTGCAGTTGTGAGAGTCATACTGTAAGATATAAAATAACAGAAGTACGAAATAAAGTGACAATAAAAGTCTTAATTATAATAAATAGACCCAAATTGTTAGATACAGTCAAAATTACAAGAAATAGTCAGAACTGTGAAATACAAAGTTGCACTTTAAAAAAAAAAAAAGATTGGTGGTCACAAATACTAAAAAAGTTGCAATAATCGGAAATCAAGCCATATTGTGAGCAATAAAATCACAGCTAGAAGAAATAATCACAATTATGAGATACAAAATTGTAATTACGAGAAAAAAGTTGAAATTATGATAGAAGGTCATATATATGAAAAGCTGCAATAATGAGATATAAAACCATATTGTGACCAATATTCGTATTTATTTATTTATTTAGACATTCATACAGTGTAGAGTGACATAGGGAAAGGAGTGGATAAGAAGTTAAAAAGCCATATGGTATAAATGTAATTGTGAAAGACGTTACATGAAATAGTTGTAGTTGTGTGAGAGAGAGAGTTATACTGTGAGATATAAAGTGAAAATAATGAGAAATAAAGTTGAAATTATCAGTTGCAATTGCAATAAAAAAAGCTGCAGTTAAAAGATATGAACCCATATTATGAGATATAAACACAATTACAAGAAACAGTCAAAATTACAAGAAAAAGTTGACATAAGATAAAGTTCTCAAATATGAAAAATTGCATCAATGGAATATAAAGCCATATTGTGAAAAATAGTCATAATTACAATAAATATTCACAATTGTGAGATACAAAATTGCAATATACAATAAAAAAGTTGAAATTATGGGATAGAAGGTCACAAATATGAAAAATTGCAATAACGAAGAAAAAAAAATCATATTGTGACAGATCATTTTAATTAGATTTCCCCCCCCCAGAAAAATAGTGTAGAGTGACAAATTGTCATATTGTTCGATCACAACGGTGAAAGACCAGAGCATGTCCACTCAGTCGCTCACGGCCAGAGCAAAATGCTAATGTTCCGCTCACACTCACCGCTAAATCAATCCCACTCAGATCACGCTCTGATATTAAATCTCTCCAGTAGGCCTAAGCCCCCCCTCGTTTATAATGAAATTCTTGAAGAAATGTCTCAATTACAGCAGTATTTAGCTTGTACTTTTTAAAATCAATTTTATTAATTTAATCGTATTAAATTTAAATTATTAATTTAAAAACATGTCTTGTTTTTGAAGCCACTTGGCAAACCTTCCTAAAAAAATTCCATACCTGAAAAAAGTATATTTGATTTTCATTAGGCCTACTTTATTTCCATGAAAACACAGCTTCAGTTATTGTGCAACAGAGCATTCAAAACACGCACCCAAGATGAAATGCACATAGAATTTCACAAAATAGGCTACACCTTGCTTATCAGGCTAATGAAAAGCACACACAAGATGAAATATTTAGTGGCGTTAATAAAAGAAACACTTTCTAAAATTAAAATAGACCAAAACTGCAGGGTCTATTAAAATGTCTGTCAATCTTTACAGGATTTTAGAATTTACTTTCAAAAACATTAGCTTAGACAAACTATCTCTTAGCCTATTCCACAGATTCTCATATTGAGCGAGCGAAGCGGAATCTTCAGAAAGGTGCTCTCCGCTCCGAGGGAAATATGTCTGCTCCGTTCCGCTTACATGCTTTGTGTAAGATGTTACATGTAATAGTTGTAGTTGCGAAGGAGAGAGTCATATTATGAGATATAATGTAACTATAATGAGAAATAAAGTTGAAATGATCAGTCTCAAAAGCAGGAGGAAACTTGCAAATATAAGAAATTAACCCATATTGTTAGATATAAACACACATTTACAAGAAATAATAAAAATGACAAGAAAAAAATCAAGGAAAGTATGAATTATAATATAAAGGTCACAAGTTGCCATAATGAGATATAAAGCCATATTGTCCCCACCGCTAATAGAAGGAAAGAATATGACCTGAACATCTTTGGGATGAATTGTGAAGCAGGTCACTAGTCAGTCCTCACGGTTCCTATTATTTGCGTTATTTGTTCGGCATTGAGCAGGAAGTCAACAGAGGGCTCCGTCGTATACCCTTCAATCAGAGCCTTTGATAGCATATATCACATGGTGACACGGCTACGCAAGCAGCTGCTTTGTGAATGTGTATATATGTGTGTGTCCTGTCAGAGACTGACCTCTCCGAGGTCCCCGGCATCGTGTTCGCTGTCATTTCCTGCTCACTCAGACGAGATCCTGAGGAGATTCGGCAGTCGGCGTAAAACAGCCACCCAGTGGTGTTTGCCTACCCACAAAGCCCAGCGCTTCAGTGGGTCGCAGTGACATTTAGATTGGGGACTTCATAAAAAGAACCCTGTGTTTTGCTGTGCCGCACTCTTTTATCCAATAATCCAGCAGGTAGAGAAAGAGAGGGTGAAAAAAAGAAAAAAGGAAATGGAGAGACATACATGCTCACAAGGGAAATTAAGTTGTCTTATTCGACTCCTTTTAGATGTTATTTTACACTAATCTTGGACCACTGTTCTTGTCACAACTACAAATCGTAACCTTTGTAAGAGAAAAAAAATAAGTCACAGAGCCTGCTGTTTCTATAGGCAGTGAAAATACAATAAATATTTACTATTTATTTATTATATATTTATAATATATATTTAACATCTACAAATATTTAACATTTATATTGAAATGTGTGGTTATTTTTAAGAGACATTTATTATATTTTACATTTATTGTATTTTTACCCCCCCCTCCCTTTTTGAAAAAACAAAACAAAAAAAAAAACATGCATTAACATAGACCATATGTATTTGTTTATTAGAAATATTTTACTTTGGAACAATATTTAATTTATATTGTATATTATAGTATATTACATTTGCGGAACTGTTATTCTATTATCCTATTCAAATGCTATTATGAAAAAAAAATATTACAGAACCATTTATTAAATATACATTAAAATGTGTGTTTATTCTTTAATTTTGACAAAACTTTCTTTGCCCCCTTTGGAAAAACATGCATTGACATAACATATGTATTTGTTGTCGTAAATATTTTGCTTTGCAACAATATTTATTTTATTCTATTCTAAATTATATTATTACTGTTCTTTTGCATGGTGCTTAAAAAAATGCTACGTTTTAAAAAGTATTACATAACCATTTATTAAATATACATTCAAATGTGTGGTTATTCTTAAGAAAAAATATTTTATTTTTACAAAACTTTATTTTCCCCCTTTGGAAAAACATGCATTAACATAAATTATATGTATTTGTTTTCGTAAATATTTTACTTTGCAACAATATTAACAGTGTTCTATTCTAAATTATATTATTTGCATAAATGTGCTTTTGTATGGTTCTTAAAAAATGCTACATACTTAAGAAAAAAATTATATTATAATTCGTACATTAACATAAACCATTTTCCAAAATTTTACTGTGCAACAATGTTATATTAAACTTGCAATAAGGTAATTAGTATAATACACTTTTTCAGACATTTTAATTTGTAACATTTTTGTTTACTTAATTTGTGGAGTTGTGCTTTTTTATTTTGACTTATTTGTTACAGCTCAACCATACTGAGTAAAAAAAAGAAAAAAAAAATATTTTAATGAAAAAATATGAGAAGCAAGCCTTTGAAACTATATTCATACTATTGACCAGTGCACAAACACATGTCCGATTAACACTAATGAATGCTTTTCCTCAGAAAAATAAGACAAAGACAAAGCAGCACAATTTGGAATAATTGGTCTGAGCTTGAGGTGTTGAGGGATAATTGGAGACGAATGAGGAGAGTTCTGCGTATAATTACATGTCAGTTCTTGTTATTTCAGACCATTTCTTGACAGCGTAGGTTAAAAAAAGCCCAAAAGGAGAGGAACAACAACACAACCCAATGAGAACAGAGATGTCGCTTTATTCCAGAGCCACTTGCACAAGTAGTATGAGGACATAACATGCTGAACGTAGTGACAGGCAAATAATCACAAACTTAGTGGTTAAATCAGGTGTCTAAACATTATATTAATGTCCTCCAGACTTGTGCTATATTTGAACAAGTACATTTATGATGCAAGTGCCTTACTGTGATTAATAAAATATTAAGTCCACAAAATGTGATTTACATCTGTGTTATTTTACAGTTTAGATGACTTTTTGAGATTGTAGACAAGCATGGATGAGCTCAAGTCTATCCCAAGTGCATCTCCAAAGACCTTAATGTTCCTGTTTCCATCGTGCGTAATGTTATCAAGACATTTAAGGCCCGAGGAAAAGTAGGTAGCATTATTGAATGTGGCAGCAAAACAAAACTTGAAGTAAGTCTGCAGAAAATGGTTCAGATGGTAGAGAATGTGGGCACAAGATACGACACAAGGGTTTAACTCGCAATACCATGTGTTCCATCTATTTCTATAAAATTAATATAGAAGCAAACATGACGTAGATGTATCCAGATAGATAATTTATTAACCGTTTCCACAATAAAGCAGTTTATTCAGTGCGCTGACACGTCTTCTCCATTGACTTGCATTTAAAAAGATTTCCATGTTAACTACAGCGTGTCATGGTGTACACACGAGGGAGAACACAGGAACACGCAGACGAGGATGTAAACTCAAATAATAGTCCTTTACTGGAGACATCAAGGCAGGGCAAGACACAGACATCAAACATCGGGGAGTAACGAGTAGACCAGACAACACGAAACTCAACAAGCAGGAACTTAAATACACGCGCTAATGAGACAAACACACCTGAACAGAATGAACTAATAATCACATTAAACAAGGACAGGAAACAAACCAAATAAGGAAACATGAGGCGGGAACACATGACAGACACGACAGAACCCTGACATTACTGTCAGCTCTGGAGGCCCCTCAGGACAGACAAGGACAGGGACACAGGACGGGGACCTCCAGAGTGGAACAGATGGAGGAGCTGGGAGCTCAGGAGGCCATGGCAGATGGTCTTCGGGACCTTGGCCTCGGACCCCTCGGCCCGGCCCCTACAGCCGTATCCCTCTTACCCCCCCCAAAAAATTTCCCTGGGGAAGTTAGGGGGTAATCAGGAGCCCTCCGGGGCTAGACAAACAAAACAGTACATGACAGGACTAGGAACAGGACTGGACAACCCACATGGGCTAGACGAACAGGACTAGACAGGACAACCCACAGGAACAGGAAGCCCTCCTGGGCTAGCTCGGAAGCTGAGGCTTCTCCTGGGCATGACAAGGAGTCAGGGGCCCTCACAGGGTCCCTCAGCAACCGCCTCCACTTCCACGACAAGGGGGCAGGCGGCTGAAAATGGCCTCCGCGGCCACTACAAGAAGAGCCGCTTGCCACAGACGAGTCTCCATGGACAAGACCGACATGACAAGACATGATTAAAACTGTTCCTGTGGACACAACACAAATCCAGCACTCCTGGCCGGAACTAGGAAACGGCGGCGACCGGCAGGCTTGAGTCAGCGGCAATCTGGTGGGCTTGAGTCAGCGGCAATCCGGCGGGCATTGAGTCAGCCTGGGTGAGCCGCGGGAAGCGGCGTGATCTCCCGCGAACGGCGGGCTCGGTGTGCCACGGACGGCAGCGTGAACTCCCGCGAACGGCAGCGTGACTTGGGGGAGCCGCCGAAGGTGGGTTGACTTTCCCCACGGATGGGGGACTTGGGTGAGCCGCAGACGGCGGCGTGACATGAGGGGGCCGCCGACGGTGGGTTGGCTTTCCCCACGGACGGCGGCGTCGATCTCCCACGAACGGCGGGCTGGAGTGAGCGGCAGGCTTGGGATAGCCGCGGACAGCGGCGGATATCTCCCGCGATCGGCGGGCTTGACTCAGCGGCGATCCTGCGGGCTTGACTTGGGGATCGAGCCGCCGATGGTGGGTTGGCTTTCCCCACGGACGGCGGCATGATCTCCCGCGATCGGCGGGCTGGAGGGCTCGCGGCCAGCAGACTCACGGCACTCGCGGTGATCCCGCCGAACTCCCACGCGAACTTGCAGTGGGCTAAGGCAGGATGCCGAGTGGCGACTTCCTTTCCGCGGGACGGACAGACACAGGAACAAAACAAGACTTTTGAAAATGAAAAAACAAAACAGTGTGAAGGGGCGCCGCTTACTTTTAGGTCTGGTCTTCTGTCACGGTGCACACACGAGGGAGGACACAGGAACACGCAGACGAGGATGTAAACTCAAATAATAATCCTTTACTGGAGACATCAAGGCAGGGCAAGACACAGACATCAAACACAGGGGAGTAACGAGTAGACCAAACAACACGAAACTTAACAAGCAGGAACTTAAATACACGCGCTAATGAGACAAACACACCTGAACAGAATGAACTAATAATCACATGAAACAAGGACAGGAAACAAACCAAATAAGGAAACATGAGGCGGGAACACATGACAGACATGACAGAACCCTGACACAGAGTGCTGCAGGGATGATATATTTTTGTTGGCCAAAACTGGAAACAAGTTAGCATTTTAGCACTTCTGGATCCTAAAGTCAAAGGGGCTCATTCATGAAACACAAGCAGAACAAATTAATTCATTCGAAAAGCTGTTCTGACGTAAACTTTCAAATTCATGAAAATGTTCATATTTTCAAAATGTTAGCCGGTACGAAAGAAATGTGCACCTGATTCTTACGATGTGTAAATGGTGTGTAAAACATTCTGTGTTCTTTTTGACAAGCTGATGACACTGGATTTTGATGCACTGCCATAATAATTACAAGTACATTTGCCCTTGCCCTCTTTTTTTTTTGTAGCTGAGTTGCTAACTGTAAAACGCAGCACTCCTCACTGTCATTATTTACCCAGACATCTAATTAATGGAGGAGGAGTGGGACAAATACCGACCAACCATCCTACTTGTACAACAATGGAGAACTCAATATTACTGGTTACTGCTTTTTTATATTTAGTAAAATTCTTAAAAATGAGATACTAGTAATACATTACCACTGTGGATATTCCAAATCATAGTAACCAAAGCGTCTCAGCTGGAAAAACGCTGTGCTCAATTTTTTTGGGAAGGTCTGTTTTACATGCAAATTACTCATTTACGCAAGAGGCCCAATGTGTTCATTAAATGGGTTTTTGGCTAAATGCCTGAAAAAAGCAACCTAGTCTCATGGCATTTACGTACATGGGTGCATTTTAGCGAGACACGAAATACGTACCAATAACTACATATTACTGCAGTTTCAGTTTCCTAAAGAAACAAACACTAGAGGCAATAAAACTCTGACACCTTTTACAGAGTTTTGATTAATAAAGCGTATTTTTCGCACAATAACTTTAAGAATATCATGTTACGACTTCAAAACAATATTAATATGCTGGGAGATTTGAAAACTGATGCTTTTGAATGTGAGCATCGCACATATCCAGCCTCGTATCTATGGGTTTTCATAGATGGAAAGTTTGTTCGGTAGCTCACGGAGTACGGAGCCGTACTTAGAAGACGAGGCGCTCAGGTTCGAATCCTGTGTAACTACAGTTCGACAAAACAATTAAAATCTGCATAAAAGGAAGTTGAAATGGCACGGTTGCATCAACAAATATGTTTTTATATCAGTTTTGCATTTGTTAACACTATCGGGTAGGTTTAGGGTTGGGTTTGGTGTAGGGCATATTTCCAACACGACAGAGCATTAACTTTTAGGGACAGACACCAGATATTTGAATTTTGAACCGCCGCAGTACGTACATAATAACATAATAAAAACACAGCGATACATACCTATATCAACATAATAAAAACATACCTATATCAACATAAAAACACAGCAATACGTACCTATATCAACATAATAAAAACACAGCAATACGTACCTATATCAACAGAATAAAAACACAGCGATACGTACCTATATCAACATAATGTAGGATATCAGAGACTGAATCAGACAATTTTAAGATGCAGCATAACATTGAAACCTGAGGAGCTGGAATGCAGAGAGGCCTTAAGGAACAGGACGTCATAAATCTAGTTGGAAGCAAGCAAATCCCAACTAGCAAGCCTCTGTCACCAAACAACTTGCAACACTGAAGAAAAAGAAACACTTAATTCCAATTCAAGAAGGAGACTGTCAAATTTGTTGCAAGTAATCAAGACTGATGTTCACACGTAAACCTGTGATAGAAAATCATTAGCTACAGACTCTTTCGGGCGTGTCTCCACATAGAAGACAGACCAAACCAACATTCCTCTCTAAAGAACATGCATTCGTTCTCCTTAGAACTATACAAAACTTTCTTCTCCATATGCACATAAAATCATCCTAAAAGTACATTTTTATGTTGTACCCACATATCATGTTTTAATCAAATAATATGTATGTCTTTTTAATCATTATTGAATAGCTCGAGCCTTAAAGATAAATATTGCATATTTAGTATGTATGAGCTCGAACATTCATGATGTGAATGTTTCTTCCAATCAATTCTTTGTCAAATGCATCATAGTCTTATTATGAAATCATGTTCAAAAGGGTATACTTTGCCAAAAGCCTGTAAAATTCGGACCATGTGACTGATAACAAGCTGATTTATGATGTAAAGAACACACCCTAGCTAAGCAAGGACAGTTTCTGATTGATCAAGACCTCCAGATGGGATGTGTCCAGAAGCGAGTTTAAAACTCTTGTCCGCTTTCTCCTCCCTCTCTCTCTCTTACCTTTTACGCTCTCTCTGACTCTCGTCCCTCTCACCGCGTGCGTGCTGCTCTTTGAGCGTGCCCTGGCCCACGTGCCATAATGAGAAAGAAAACAACTTAGTCTCGTTACATCATTTTATTTGTATTATTTTACTTCAGTTTCTTTTCTTTCCGTGGAGTTTCGTGTGTTAATGTAAGTTTGTAAGTCCAGCTCCGACCCGCTTCAAACTTCAACCAGAAAGAACTCCGCATCCTCAGACAACGCCAAAGAGACATCACTTCAAAGACTACTGAACTTCCAGCCAATCAGACACTTCGGGGAACCCCCTGTCTGCAACGACGACACAAAGGAAACCCCGTAACACAGGCAAGCAAGCAACGCCTCCAAATTCTGAATTGGTGACTTTAATGTAAATTTTAGCCTCATTGAGAAACTCAAAACGAGGGTTAAATAAGTGATTGATGGTTGTTCAGGTCTATGCAATAGAACATATTGCTGTAAACTTGGGATTTCACATTTCCATTCTCTTAAACTCATCCTTTCCTCACTTTCTCTCTTTCTGCAACGTGTGAATGTGTGAATGCTTGTGTTCATATGTTAGATTAGTTTATGTTTTAGGTTTATATAAATAAAATCTGATTTATATTTTAAAAGAGAAGTATCTTGTGTTTTCTGCTCACAAGTTAATGCCTTAATCTGTCGATTTCGTTACTGTGCTATTTAATAGTGTTTTCACTATATTTTGGATTTTAATATCCAGTACAGAGTTTGTCATACGGCTCGTTCAGTGAATCGCCGTAACACTGATTCTGTTCAAATCCCTATAAAATCATAAATGATTCCCTTTGAGCTAAATTAAACTATATTAATGTAATAAAACCCCTACATTTTTTATTGGTGGAGGTTAATATTATATGTAATAACCTTACAATAATAAAAACACAGCGATACGTACCTATATCAACATAAATAAAAACACAGCGATACGTACCTATATCAACATAATAAAAACACAGCGATACGTACCTATATCAACATAATAAAAACACAGCGATACGTACCTATATCAACATAATAAAAACACAGCGATACGTACCTATATCAACATAATAAAAACACAGCGATACGTACCTATATCAACATAATAAAAACACAGCGATACGTACCTATATCAACATAATAAAACACAGCGATACGTACCTATATCAACATAATAAAAACACAGCGATACGTACCTATATCAACATAATAAAAACACAGCGATGCGTACCTATATCAACATAAATAAAAACACAGCGATACGTACCTATATCAACATAATAAAAACACAGCGATACGTACCTATATCAACATAATAAAAACACAGCGATACGTACCTATATCAACATAAATAAAAACACAGCGATACGTACCTATATCAACATAATAAAACACAGCGATACGTACCTATATCAACATAATAAAAACACAGCGATACGTACCTATATCAACATAAATAAAAACACAGCGATACGTACCTATATCAACATAAATAAAAACATACCTATATCAACATAATAAAAACATACCTATATCAACATAATAAAAACATACCTATAGCAACATAATAAAAACATACCTATAGCAACATAATAAAAACATACCTATATCAACATAATAAAAACACAGCAATACGTACCTATATCAACATAATAAAAACACAGCGATACGTACCTATATCAACATAATAAAAACACAGCGATACGTACCTATATCAACATAATAAAAACACAGCGATACGTACCTATATCAACATAATAAAAACACAGCGATACGTACCTATATCAACATAATAAAAACACAGCGATACGTACCTATATCAACATAATAAAACACAGCGATACGTACCTATATCAACATAATAAAAACACAGCGATACGTACCTATATCAACATAATAAAAACACAGCGATGCGTACCTATATCAACATAAATAAAAACACAGCGATACGTACCTATATCAACATAATAAAAACACAGCGATACGTACCTATATCAACATAATAACACAGCGATACGTACCTATATCAACATAAATAAAAACACAGCGATACGTACCTATATCAACATAATAAAACACAGCGATACGTACCTATATCAACATAATAAAAACACAGCGATACGTACCTATATCAACATAAATAAAAACACAGCGATACGTATCTATATCAACATAAATAAAAACATACCTATATCAACATAATAAAAACATACCTATATCAACATAATAAAAACATACCTATAGCAACATAATAAAAACATACCTATAGCAACATAATAAAAACATACCTATATCAACATAATAAAAACACAGCAATACGTACCTATATCAACATAATAAAAACATACCTATTGTTACGACTCCCTGTTTTAGCTGTTGATATTACAATTAATGTCAAGGAAATAAGGAAGTCAACACAAAAAGATAAAATTAATAAAATAATTAAAAATGTTTTTAGAATCGGGGAGCTGCCTGTTAATTAAAGGATAAGATATGTGAAGAAATGAATCAAACAACAACAAAAAACAACAGTGCTTTGTCAGAACACTTTAGTAAAATATTATGTTTATCACAAAGCTACATTCGGTTATCTTTCATATTTACAATAGTGACGGAAACGTCAAAGAGAAAAAAAATAAAGGATATTTACAAATTATATACATTGAAACAAAACTCAACAGTTTGAGACGTGAGTGGAGCTGAAAACAAAAAAATTAATAAAACAAACCTTAGCTCTCA
Organism: Barbus barbus; assembly: GCF_936440315.1. NCBI lineage: Eukaryota > Metazoa > Chordata > Actinopteri > Cypriniformes > Cyprinidae > Barbus > Barbus barbus. Next base: position 17,184,031 of record NC_136727.1, read on the forward strand.
CTCCTAACCTAGTGTTTCTATACAAGCGATACACTACCTGTTGTATTGTGTAGGTCACGTGACATACTAACCTTGTCTCAACACTATGAGTTGAAAAATAAATCCAGTCATCAACACTTTGATGAGAAAGTGATAATCGAGTCGACTCAAAATTGAGCACATACAACAAGTAGAGCAATCAAAAATAACTCAAAATAAACAACAAATCATAAATTACAAAAAAACTTGAACGTAATGGACAGCGTGACAAAGCAGCGAGAGCAATCTAAGAAAAAAAACACGCGCTCTCCCGTCTTGCGTCACTTCCAAATCCTTATAGAAGACGAGGATGCCTGATTGGTTCAGAGATCGTTGTTGTCATCATGTCGACGGAGAGGATTGATCGAGCTGACATCCAATCACCGGATCTGAAAGTACTAACAGTCAAAACAAGGCAGACACACAAAAGGAAACACCTCCCACAGCATTACGGAACGTAACACCTATATCGACATAATAAAAACACAGCAATACGTACCTATATCAACATAATAAAATAATACCTATATCAACATAATAAAAACACAGCGATACGTACCTATATCAACATAATAAAAACATACCTATATCAACATAATAAAAACACAGCAATACATACCTATATCAACATAATAAAAACATACCCATATCAACATAATAAAAACACAGCAATACATACCTATATCAACATAATAAAATAATACCTATATCAACATAATAAAAACACAGCGATACGTACCTATATCAACATAATAAAAACATACCTATATCAACATAATAAAAACACAGCAATACATACCCATATCAACATAATAAAAACACAGCAATACATACCTATATCAACATAATAAAAACATACCCATATCAACATAATAAAAACACAGCAATACATACCTATATCAACATAATAAAATAATACCTATATCAACATAATAAAAACACAGCGATACGTACCTATATCAACATAATAAAAACATACCTATATCAACATAATAAAAACACAGCAATACATACCCATATCAACATAATAAAAACATACCCATATCAACATAATAAAAACACAGCGATACGTACCTATATCAACATAATAAAAACACAGCAATACGTACCTATATCAACATAATAAAAACATACCTATATCAACATAATAAAAACACAGCAATACGTACCTATATCAACATAATAAAAACACAGCAATACGTGCCTATATCAACATAATAAAAACACAGCAATACGTGCCTATATCAACATAATAAAAACACAGCAATACGTGCCTATATCAACATAATAAAAACATACCTATATCAACATAATAAAAACACAGCAATACGTGCCTATATAAACATAATAAAAACATAATAAAAACACAGCAATACGTGCCTATATAAACATAATAAAAACATACCTATATCAACATAATAAAATCATACCTATATCAACATAATAAAAACACAGCAATACGTACCTATATCAACATAATAAAATCATACCTATATCAACATAATAAAAACACAGCAATACGTACCTATATCAACATAATAAAAACACAGCAATACGTACCTATATCAACATAATAAAAACACAGCAATACATGCCTATATAAACATAATAAAAACATACCTATATCAACATAAAAACATACCTATATCAACATAATAAAAACACAGCAATACGTACCTATATCAACATAATAAAAACACAGCAATACATGCCTATATAAACATAATAAAAACATACCTATATCAACATAAAAACATACCTATATCAACATAATAAAAACACAGCAATACATACCTATATCAACATAATAAAAACACAGCAATACATGCCTATATAAACATAATAAAAACATACCTATATCAACATAAAAACATACCTATATCAACATAATAAAAACACAGCAATACGTACCTATATCAACATAATAAAAACACAGCAATACGTGCCTATATAAACATAATAAAAACATACCTATATCAACATAATAAAAACACAGCAATACGTGCCTATATAAACATAATAAAAACATAATAAAAACACAGCAATACGTGCCTATATAAACATAATAAAAACATACCTATATCAACATAAAAACATACCTATATCAACATAATAAAAACACAGCAATACGTACCTATATCAACATAATAAAAACACAGCAATACATGCCTATATAAACATAATAAAAACATACCTATATCAACATAAAAACATACCTATATCAACATAATAAAAACACAGCAATACGTACCTATATCAACATAATAAAAACACAGCAATACGTGCCTATATAAACATAATAAAAACATACCTATATCAACATAATAAAAACACAGCAATACGTGCCTATATAAACATAATAAAAACATAATAAAAACACAGCAATACGTGCCTATATAAACATAATAAAAACATACCTATATCAACATAATAAAAACAGGGTTCACGTATTTAACCTGTGTTTTAGCGCCACTCAGTGGACATTTCTCTTTGAAACTGCGGCGAAACGTGCAGTAAGGTACGTAAAACGGTGTCGCACAGAAAGTGCACAGAGGTACATAATTTTATGAGACCAGGTTGGATAAAAGATCTGTAGTAAACACAAACTCAAGATATTTTGATGTTTTACTCTACGACATAATTTTTTCATAAATTATGTGTTTTATTGTCTTAAAAAAGGTGGTTGCTAACAGGTGGCTGACTACAGCGGTTGTGGGGAACATTAAAGGGATAGTTCACCCAAAAATTTTGTTATTAATTACTCACTCTCATGTCTTTCCAAACCCATAAGACCTTCGTTCATCTTTGGAACACAAATTGAGATATTTTTAATGAAATCCGAGAGCTTTCTTACCCTGCATAGACAGCAATGCAAATGACCCGTGCAAGACCCAGGAAGGTAGTAAGAACATAGTTTAAATAGTCCATGTGATATCAGAGGTTCCATTCAAAAGTGCTTTCTTTATGCTATTCTTTGTTACTCCTAAGAAATCCGGAGTGGCACACCTTTGTTTTTAAGTGTTACATTGGAATTGCTGCCCAATTAAACAGCAGATACTGTGGTGAAATGGATCATTATGTACATTTAGGTGTCCTCTGTACAGGCCAATTCTCTCTGGCCCATTTACAACACAGCAGCTTTGTTTTTTAATGTATTTTCCTGAAGAGCCTGCTCTTAATCACATCTCTTATTAGTTTGTAACGGTTCACTAGTTAGGGCACAAACTGCAGATTGTATTATGGGAAAATACATGTGTGTTGACTGATTTATATACTTCACTCGTTAATATAACAAAATCCATGTTTGTATGCAAAAATCACAAAGCATTTTTTTTTAATTAAGGAAATTGTTTCATCGCATCTTATCAGATCTGCTTAAAAACTGGAACTTTTTAGCTAAATTGACACATTTCAGGTACGACAACTATCACCGAATGTCATTATCGTGAGCGTCAAAGCTTTTGCTGACAGCGCAGGCAGATTATCGCAGACACTAGTGCCACTTCTGGGCTAATTATTGGGCGTCACAGACACACGGGCTGTTGTCTCCCGCCGTAAATCTAAACAAATCGCTCTTTTGCACATGACAGCCACTTCCAATTAGTACACAAAGGACGAAACCAGCTATGAAATGAGCTTAAGTGATTATGGCACAGTGATCTAATGCAGTAGCTTTTAATATCTCCTTGGTTTGAATCAAAATACGTGAAGGAAGTGGTTGCGAGAGAGACGGGGGTTGGGGGCGTTCTGTACTGGCAGTGGCGTAATTTTCAACACTATATTTTTCTCCATGACCAAAAAGTTCAAAGCGTATTTTCATATTAGACTGAGGGAGGAAGCACAGGATTATAAGAAGTGGGAAAAATCCTTTGCTGATATCAGCAAGCCTTCGTCAGCTGGCACTATTTTCTCAGGCAGGTTTTAATGAAATCGCTCTTCTTTCAGAAAGAGAAACGGATTGAAAATATTCTGAAAAAGAGCGAAAAAATTGGCGTATATAATTTCTGACTGAAATCCAAATTAATGACATTCTTGGAGTTGTACACTCTTAAAAGTGTATACTTTTGTCTACAAAAGAGGTTTTAGTCAACTTGAAATTGACTCTTTTGAATCTGAAAATTGACTTTATATAAAGTATACTTTGTTGCTTTTTTGGTGTTTGTGAATGATTTGTCAGGCTGCTTTATTTCTAAGAAAGCAAAATTGTATTCGCAATCTTAGCAATAAAGGTTGCAAAAGGGGGGCTTTTTATCACACATTTATCTTCATTTTTTAATTTATATTGTGAAATGTATTAGGTTTTTTATGCCTCAAATTGTGTTTATTTGAGAAAGCTAAACTATGCTCAACTCAGTGTCTGCCGCTGACTGCTTGGTATTAAAAAAAACATTGAGGGTGATTATGGAATCGCAAAATTAGCATTTTTGGGTGAACTATGCCTTTAACTGCATTCCTTGTGATACACTTTTAAGATTTGAAGTTCACATTCAATTCAATGAATTTGACTTCTTTTTCACAAATAATGTATCTCAAATGAATATTTAGATATTAATTTATTCACTTGAGCAGATTTCGTTTTCGACTCCAATTGATCTTCACAAAGTTACCGCAGTTGAATGTTTCACATCGGCCATCAAAATGCCATAATCACCTTATTGCTTTTGCATTTAAGGCTGTGAGAAATGTAGTCCCTCCCTGACAGTTTCACCTTAATTAAATATACCTCACCAATGAGTTCATAAGAGACAATGACTCTTCGGAGTCTCGGTAAATCACGAACCGGTTCGTGCAAACAACTGATCGCTCAGCATGTGAATAGATCTGTTCCTACGGCCTCTTCAACATGGACAATATTTGTCTATTCTCTTGGCAGTCTTTCATGTGAGGCCGAGATTTATATGGCCACACTTCATTATTTGCGCGGACGGTATTTATGTTCATTAGTCCCAGTGATGGGTTTTTCTGCGTAATATATCGCCGGCGTTTATGTGCGTTGTGGGTGAGCCATTGGAATGCCCATTGATTTCTGAAGTGATTTAACGCTGATTTTCAACAAGCGTGGAAAATGGCTTTGCCTCTGCTCAAGAGCTCGGTTCGCTTTAGTGGGTGAATTTGGTCGGGGAAGGTTAATTATTAATTGCGTTGTTTGTTTATAGACTACAATATGCTTTACGAGTTGTTTGGAAAGTGCTAAAGTAATCAGCAGCGTCTCGGCCAATAGAATCTTCATCCCTCAGCAGATCCGCCGCGTCTCCTCTGTTTCCCCTGGAAGCTGTTTGTGTTGGATACATCCAGGGATTTGATTGCAGATGCTCCTCACACAAACACACACACACACACACACAGCGTCACACTCCCCTCCAGCGAAGACAATACGGCTCTGGCATTTTGTGGTGTCACAGATGGTCAGGTTAGACTGAGATATATCAAGATATATCACTACATCTTCTTCCCTGAAGATAGTGGGATAGAAACAGACAACTGTCAGTCGTAAGTGAGCAGATGCGCGCCACTCACAGATTTGGCTTGTTCCCTCGTGAACAAATACATGTTTTGTCTTGCTTCATTTTGAATGAGCAATGTCTTTCCACTTTAAATGAACACTAAAAAACGAAAAATTTCCTGAGCCAGGATCTTTTCACCATATTATAAACACACAAAAAACACTCACATGCATTGATACAGCAATTAAAAAAAAATAGTACAAACAATGATCATAAAGGAAAGCTTTTACTGCAAACATGTAGTCATTTATTTTAAAAGCATAAAGCTAAATATTGCGTGGGTGCATTCATTACAATGAATTATGCTCAAAACCATTATTAAAAACCCAGTATTTTGCAAACAAATGTGTGAGGTGACAGCAATAAACAAATGATAACATGTACAGATAATTATTCACAAGAATGTAAAATTAGAAATCTTTGAATGCAAATTGACGGTTGAGAATTAATTATCAGTCTGACACTTGTTAACTGCAGACTTTTCATTTTAGACTTGCTAATGACCCTGTCACACCACACAGATTCACCAGACTGTGTTAATAGTCTCAGTTTTTTACACATTTAAACAAACACATTTTCATGTGTAAATCATTGTCATGCAACGTGCAATGAATATTTGCATTGTTTCTTTTAGACAGTGATTCAATTAGCTATTGTATGATTTCGGAAGAAATAAATAACACTTTTTATTAAATTTTTTTTTTTTTTTGTGTGTGTTTTATTTAGCTTCATAGCTCCTGGTTACTGTTTGAGTTCATTGTATGGAAAAGAGCAGCATGAACATTGTTCAAAATATCTCCTTTTGCATTCTACAAAAAATAAATGCGCTACAAGTTCAGAAAGACACGAGGGTGAGTAAATGTGCAAACTCATGCAAGGTATATTGTACCTTTTCAAAGGTCAATCTGAAGTGTTTTTTCTTGTTAACTTCTCAGATCCACCCTGTTGAGATGCTCATTGAGTTTGGCGAGAGCTGTACCACATCAACACATTTACAGAGCAAATGTAGCGCTTTAATCTGAAAAGAGTATGAGAAAAAAGCAAGAAAAAGAGAGGGAGAGGATGAAGAACAGGTGTTATTGGAGAATCCCTGCGGCTTTCTTATACAAGGCCGTAATGGATTTTTTACTAACAGTGCAGAATGACATGCTCAGGGTCTGTCAGGACGAGGAGTGTCAGGTGCTGTTGATTGTGTCTGCAGGCGTTCTGTTTGATCTTCACACAGACAGATTGTTTTACAGTAATGTTTCTTCACTTTCATATACTCTTGGACATATAGGAACATAATACCCTCTTCCAGTTTAAAACGCTCTAATATTGCGTTTTTCTCACACCACTAACATGAAAGGATGTATATTTTGGACAGGTATTGTGGAAAAACCATATTTTTAGACTTGTTACTGTGATAGATCATGTGGGGCAGTCGTGGCCTAATGAATAGAGAGTTGGACTTGTAACCTGAAGGTCGTGGGTTCGAGTCTCAGGTCCGGCAGGGATTGTAGGTGGGGGGAGTGAATAACCAACACTCTCTCCACCCTCAATACCACGACTGAGGTGAGACCCTTGAGCAAGGCACCGAACCCCAACTGCTCCGGGTGTATGTTCACTACTGTGTGTGTACACTTGGATGGGTTAAATGCAGAGCACAAATTCTGAGTATGGGTCACCACACTCGGCCACACACCACTTCCCCTTTCCCTAAACCTGGTACTTGTTTTATTTTTGAGCATGGTGCTATGGTAATACAATAGTTTAGGGGGGTATACCATGGTAAAACCATAGTTTGAGGCAAAGTATCATGTTCACACTATTTTTGGGTATGCACTATGGTAACACTATATTTGGACATGGTACTCTCGTAATACCAAGTTTTTGATGTAGATTACCATGAAAAATGTTTTGGACATTTACTTTGATATTATTTGAAGTATATCTCTGAATACTGTGTTAATACCACAGTTTTTGTGGTATACATCATGGTAAAACTATGGTTTTGGGCAAGATACCTTGTTCGTCCCATAGTTTTTGGGCATGAACCATGATAATACTATGTTTTTGGACCATGGTATTTATAAACAAAATACACCCTGGTAATACACCCTGTTAAAATTTTTTTGGAATGTACCATAATACTGTGGTACTTTACCATGGTATCACTGTAGAATATCATGTAAATACTTTAGTATATGAATATGGTAATCATTCAATATCATGGTATATATAACAAATACCATAGTGTTACCATCTTATATGTTATTGTATTTATAATATAGTATAATATATTATACTATAAGAACGTGACATGTTTTGAATTATCATCATGAAAATTTATGTAAAATACCATAGTAATATTGTCTGATATGCAATATTTTATGATTTATAATAATTTACAAAGATAAATGTGTAATATATATATATTTGAATTTTATTATATGATATTATATATTACAATCATGAAATTCTTCGGCGTGAAAACATAAAAAATATGAAAATGCCCTGTAATATTGCTATATGATATCTGTTATGTATTATGATTCGTAATAATTTCTGAATATAAATGTAGAGTATTTTTTTTTACATATATTTATGCACTTTTCATATGCTATTTTATTATGATTGTTTATTATTATTATTATAATTATTATCGTCAATCTAAACTTATTTATTAAAAATGCTAGCAGTATGAAAACGATGGTATCATCATTATATTATCATATTATAATTATGGTATTTCTGATAATATAACCATATTATCGAGCTATTTGTTTTGTTTTGTATGATCTCTCATTTCACTGTGTTCAGCAGCACACGGTGTTTGCGCTGCATGCTGCTTCTCACAGACGTCGCACATTGTTTATTCCATGTTCGTTCGCTTCTAGTCAACTCCACAAAACAGAGGAGTGTATTTGCAGGTTTGGACGGCAAACATGTTGTGAAAGGTCAACCAGCGCCTCATATTGAGCGCAGACTGTTCGCGAAATCTTTAAAAACACTCGTTATTTCAAAAGGGGAACCTGCTCCTGCATGGGCCTGCATTGTTGTCAAAATGGCTCTCAAAGGTCAGCTATTTGACTGTCTGTATTTGTTCCTGTGTGCATTGCTGTGACCCGCTGCACCTTTATGCACCTATATCGATTCCCTGAGTGCGAACCAGACAAAGATGTCACAGGAACCCGCAAAACACATTACGGGCTTTTAAATGGGAGGCAGGGAAAAAAAGTGATAATCGGATATATAGACTGAATGTGAATGAAAAGACAAAGAACCGAATGAATGCCTTGCTAACAGTATTTTTGCAAGGCCATTAGGTGTCGGAGCAACAGAAACAAAAAAACACATCCTCATTTTTGAAGATTTTCAATTTGTAGTTTTAGAAACATCAGCTCATCATTCCTCAGTAATGACTTCTGGCGGAACTCTTGCAATGGGTTGAACTGGTAAAATATATGGATGCAAATATTTTTGTCTTTAAACTCTCATTCATTCATTCATTCATTTATAGCCTACATATCTCACAACTTATTTATGTATTTATTTTCAATGTTTATTTGATAGACAAGAAAGAATATTGGGAATATATCATGATATCAATCTATCTTGGTATATGGGTGCAAATATTTTTGTCTTTAAAGTCTCAATTTATTTATTTACTTATGTTTATTTGATAGACTAAAATTGTTTATAATGAATGTATAATACTGGTATAATATATGGATGCAAATATTTTTGTATACTTGTATGTATGCATTTATTCATTCATTCACTTATAGCCCACTTATCTTTATTTATTTATTTTTTAATGTTTATTTGATAGACCAAAAAAATTATATTAGGAATTATCATGATATCATTATATTTGTTTATATATTTATATATTTACAGCTCACCTATCCCATGAAATTATATGTGCAAATATTGTTACCGTAGATTTTCCATATATATATATATATATATATATATATATATATATATATATTCCTCAGCCAAATCTTAGCTAAAATTAACTAATTGTTTGTTAAAAATAAATAAAATAAAATAAAACTAAAATCATGCTTTCTGATATTTTGAACATTGTAATTACATTAAGAAATATTTGACTGTTAATCGTTTTTTTCCCCGATATTACGTCAACATTATATAAACAAAGTGAAATGTAGCAGAAACTTGTTTTAAGCAGATATATTACTTGAATATGACTTAAACAATTATAAAACGACCATACACAGTCATAACCCTTTGGATGAAAGCTAACGTGTACTTATTTATTTTACATTAACATTAACTGGCATTGAATTACTGCAATAACTACTTTTAGAAAGGCTGAATTACCTTCAATAGTAGTTAAAAACATTGACTCAACAGCAAACATTCTCGCCCAGACAGCCTAGAAAGCCATTACAAGTTATTTAATTTTGATGAAATATAATGAAGACAAGCAGTTTCTTTCTTTGATTTCGCTTTGGACCGATTAATCGTTCACAATAAGACCAGAAACGGTTTTTAAGAAAGTACACAGGGGGCAATATTCTGAACTAGCACTGGATTCACATGCTTCACTACTTTAATCGAAACTAATCAATTCTCAGTATTTGATTAAACTTATTTCAGTCAGCAATGCTTTGTTTTTGCTTTACTACAGAGAACAATAGTGTTTTCATCTACACTTATTTCCTTCTTTGATTGTTCTTTCTTCGTAGCTTTTTCTTGACTTGTTTTGGCATTCCCATTCCATGACTAACCTATTTTTGTTAACATGGCAAACCAAGGAACGTTTTACAAGATCTTTAACTATTGATCTGATTCATGGGGTGAACTAGGATGAAAGTGGAAGATGTAAATAAATAAGAATTTGTAAAAACACATCGCAGTATATGCTATGTCACGAATCTGGTCCATGCTCTCCCGGTCAACCACCACTAGAGGTCACCCGTTCACTACATTGACTTCACTCACAACACACTGGACTCCATTTCCCACAATCCTTTGCACTGACGACACGCACACCTGTTCACTATCTCGCCCACACCTGATCACAATTTCACAATCACCATCACTCATTATTTAAGTCTGGGACTTGCTCTTGCTCACTGCCGAGTATTGTTAGCCCGTGTACTCTACAAAGCGTTTCCCTGTTTTCTAGTCAGTTTTCCTGTGTTTTGATTCCTGCCTTTGTTTCTTGGATTATTCTCTCTGCCTTGCCCTGTCTGGATTTTGTACGCCGATCGTCGACCCATGCTTGCTCCACGGATTGCTCTGTCTTGCCTCCGCCATACCTGTTTGCTGTCTCTCGACCCTGCCTGTATGACCACGTCTTTTAATAAAGCTTCGCAAATGGATCCGCACGTCTCACGTCTCGTCACTCCCATAACATGCAACATGTGCCTCACCTATATCTGTCTGTCATTCTCTGCTGTTCTGTCATTCTATATATCAGTCTGTCTGTATGTTGTTCTTGCTGTCAGACATTCTATCTGTTGTTCCATCCACCTATTGATCTGTTGTTCTTTCTGTCTCTGTTTGTCTGTTGTTCTGTCTGTCTCTCCATCTGTTGTTTTTGTCTGTCTCTGTTTTTTATTCTGTCTGTTTGTCCGTCTCTGTCTGTTGTTTTTCTCTAACTCTGTTTGTCTTTTGTTCTATCTGTCTGTCTCTGTCCATTGTTATCTGTCTGTATCCCCGTCTGTTGTTCTTTGTTTGTTTGTCTTTCTTTCTTTCTTTCTGGCTGTCTGTTTTTCTTTGTTTGTTTTTCTGTCTCTGTCTGTTGTTCTTTGTCTGTCTGTCTGTTGGCCTGTTTGTTATTCTGTCATTCTACAGTATCTGTCTGTCTGTTCATCTTTGACTGTCTCTCTCTGTTGTTCTTTGCTTGTTTGTCTTTCTCTCTCTATCTGTCTGTCTGTCTCTTTGTTTGTCCCTGTCTGTTGTTCTGTCTGTCAGTTAATCTTTGATTTGTCTGTTGTTATTTGTGTCTCTGTTTGTCTGTTGTTCTTTCTATCTGTCTGACTATTGTTGTTTGCATTTACATTTACATTTACATTTAGTCATTTGGCAGACGCTTTTATCCAAAGCGACTTACAATTGGGGAATACAAAAAGCGATTCATCTTGAAGAGGCAGTCAGACAGAGGAAGTGCTCGTAACACCAAGTCTCAGTCATTGTTCAAATAAGTACAAACTAGTAGGTGGAGAGAAAGATAGAGGGAAAGTTTTTTTTTTTTTTTTTTTTTTTTTTTTTAAGTTTAGGATGAAGTGTTTGTTTGATTGATTCTGTCTGTTGTTCTTTGTCTGATTACTGGCCTGTCATTCTGTCTGTCATTCTATAGTATTTGTCTGTCTGTCTGTTAATCTTTGACTGTCTGTTGTTCTGTCTGTCTGTTGTTCTTTGTTTGTTTGTCTGTTGTTATTTTTGTCAACTAACATTTGTTTGTCTGTCTATTGGCCTGTTTCTCATTCTGTCTGTCATTCTACAGTATCTGTCTGTCTGTTGTTCTTTTTGTATTTCTGTTGTTCTTTGTCTGTCTGTTTGTCTATTGTTCTGTCTCTTTCCATCTGTCTGTCTGTTGTTGTTCTTTGTTTGTCTTTGTCGGTTGTTCTTTCTTTCTGTCTGTTGTTCTTTGTTTGTCTGTTGTTTTGTCTGTCTTTCTGTCTGTCTGTTGTTCTTTGTCTGTCTCTCTTTGTCTGTTGACCATTGTCTGTCTATTTCTCATTCTGTCATTTTACCGTATCTATCTGTCAGTTTTTCTGTCTGTCTGTTGTCTGTCTATCATTCTCTGTCTTTCGTTCTGTAGTTCTAACGATCTGTCTCTCTGTTTGCCTGCCTATACAGTATTCTGTAAAAGTGAACTTGGCAGACTTGAAGTAGAAACACAACCCTTCATGACAGAATGTGAGGAATCACTCATTGCCAAACTGCTGGCAGCTTTGGGAAATAATCCAAACCAATTTCATAGCATTTGATCTGTGATTTATATAGAATTGATGTCGATAATGTGAAGTCATTTCAAACGCCTGGGCCATGTGATCTCAATCGTGGGCCAATTATCATTACCTTTGCTTTGAAGCAATTGTAATTTTGAATTAGTGTATTTCTCATATATTTATTTATCTGTGGTGAGAGGGCATTGAGGAGGATCACACATTGATCTTTGGATACCCATGATTTAACGCAACGAGCGCTTAAGTTGAAAAGCTTTGATCAAAATGAAACTTGTAAAGAGATCTTTGTGATCAAATGTTTAATATTAGATCAGAGAATTCTGATCTGAAAATAATTCCAAGCATATATATAGGTTACAGCACACTTCAAAGGGTATGTTTCATTTCAGCAAAACATGATCTACAGATGGCCGTCATGAAAAAGAGTTTTGTTGTGATGCTCTGCAAATGGGCTTCTAGAAACAGAGTGCATGATACGAATCAGTCTGATTCTTCAGACTGTCCTGGGCTCGTTCGTCTGTGAGCTTCGCTTGGGTTTCTTCCCACGGGCACTTGGGCTCAAGTTTAGCTAATGACTTGTTTTGAGAAGGATTCAATGGCCCTCTCTTTCCTCTGGTGTTCATATCAAGCCTGAGAGGCTGAACATCTGCTAGCATAGTCCAGGAAGTGGACACGAGTGAGCAAGTCATGTTTTCCCAGCGCTGGAAACCAAATCTCCCAAATTATTCTAAACATGCATTTCAGTGCTTCAAGCATAAAGTGGGATTTCAATGTAATAATGCTTAAATAACAGAGATTAAGGACTTCAATTAGATCATGGCGTTAAATAACGAGAACCCTCCTTGAATCACATATTCAGTTGGAAAGTTTCAAAAGTGTGAAATTATTTTGAAATATAAATTATTTTTTAAATAAAAAATACAATTATAAAAAATATGCATTTTATTTAAATGTGTATTTATTAGAATATATATGTTTTTGTACTTGATTTTTCTGCTCAGTAAACAGTTTCAGAAAATCTCCATCTCCTAAAACCTTTTAAATTGTTTACCATTACAGCACTAACCTGACTCAAATGTGTGCTACCGAGAAGAATTACCGAGCGTGTGATGGAAACCTGTTTTACAGGGTTTATGTAAAACCGCACCTGCATACAATCCTGCCACTAATAGGTCCATTTAGATGCATGCGTTCCAAATCTATCAAACCGTTTCCTGTTCAAAACACATTGCAACCTCTGGAGAGAAAGAGGCTATGTTTGGAATCACATACTAACATACCAGCTAATACTTCTGCCCTGTGTAATGTATGCACATTTTCTGTATGTAGAACAGTATTATTTTAGTATCATTGATACACATTTGCTGTCATGGTGCACACAGCAGGGATGAACGAGGAACACGGAGACGAGGATAAACTCAAATAACAGTCTTTAATGACTCTACACAGACACAGGGGAGTAACGAGTAGACCAGACCCAATCTAACTGAACAGACAGGACTATAAATACACAGGTTAATCATAGATAATTAGACAAACACAGCTGGACAAGAATGGACTAATCATCACACTAAACAAGGACAGGAAACAAACCAAATATGGACACAAGAGGCGGGGACATATGACACACACAACAGAGGTCTGACAATTAGAGTTTTGCTTAAATTGCTTAAATAATGTTATATTTCCTGTTTCATTATAATTTTATTTCAGTTTTAGTAATTATTGTTATTGTTATTATTAATACTATTATTATTAATTTATAAAGTTTTATTTTTTAGTTTGTTTAGTTTTAGTTATTTCAGTACTTCAACTTACACTAAATGATAACAAAAATGTTAGGCAATAGCTGAAATTTATTGTATTTCAGTTAATATTTTTTTAGTTTTTTTTTTAGTTTTAGAAAATTGACAGTAAACTTTATCACCAAAGTATCAGTTATCTCACCATGTGCTTACAGTTTATTGAACTGACTTTTCTTGTTTGGGTAACACTTTAGAATAAGGTTCCATTTATTAACATTAGTTAACAACATTAGTAAACATGAACTAAGAATGAACAATATTTCTACAGCATTTATTAATCTTAGTTAATGTTAATTTCAGCATTTACTGATGCATTATTAAATTCACAAGTTGTGTTTGTTAACATTAGTTAATGTAGTGTGAACTAACTTGAGTAAACAATGAACAACTGTATTTTCATTAACTAACATTAACAAAGTTTAATAAATAGTGTAATAAATGCATTGTTCATTGTTTGTTCATGTTAGTTAATACATTAACTAATGTTAATAAATGGAACCTTATTCTAAAGTGTTACCCTTGTTTGTTTGACCAGGCTGCCAAAACTTAGTTAAACAAAGTCTAGTGGTTTTTGAATTTTTCATTGTTGCGTTTGTTTTATTTGAGCTTTGATATGAAATAAAATTGCATTCTTGTGTTTAGTGTGCACTTTCATATATATATTGTAAGGATTACAGAATCTCAGACACTTTGAACTTCTGAGATGGACAACACACACACAGTGCATTAACATACAGACATCTGTCTCCACATCCCACTGAGAGAAAATGCGGGAAAATGCCTCCCTCGCATATGCATAAACTCCTTTTCATCCCTTCCTTCCCATCACCCATCCTTCACTCACTCAGCTCACTCAGAAGGGTCAATAGCAGAAATTTAATGTTCTGCATTAATGCAAGTGTTATTTACAGTCATGTTTGGTATCATTTGAATTGTCTCAGAGCGACTGGTACAATGGTCTCATTCTTATAAGAAGTAAACTAAAAGGTAATACAGATCCTGAGAGTTCAGAGATATTTTGCATACTATAGAGGGTGGGTCAGTTCTCAGTGGTTTTCATGCAAATTACCTTCTGTCCCAAAAAGGTGCTAACTCGGCTTGATCAAAGCAAATCCAAATTGTTAGTTCCTGTCTCGAGTTTGGGGAATGTTTATTCTGGTCTGAAGTACTTAAAGAGAATGTGGCAAAAGGATCGGGGCAATTCTGTAACCAGACGCCCGTAGTGTGGTATGTCTCAATGCTCACACGATGTATTACTATAAAGTCAGGTATGCATTCTTTACTCATAGATTTATCTTTGAGAATTCGATGTTTTGTATTGATATGATTTGATCTCTTTGAATTGCTGTGGAATTGAAATAATACATACAGTATTTACCTGACTGATAATAAATTGTTACATTTGACCTTATTCTGTTTTACTCTGTAATTATTGACTCTAGTAGATTACGTTGCATCCTTGTTAAAGACATGAGCAACCGAATGAACGAGTAAATATAAAGTCAAGAGTTAACTAGAATAATCAAATATCAGAATAATAAATTAGAAATGGACAAGCAATCAATTTGTATTTCAAGCTAAATACGAGGTCATAAAGAAATGGAGTCAGATTAAATGATAAAATGGAGTCAGATTAAAGTTTAATTAAAATTGAAGAACTGTGCACACTGGAAAGACCGAGCACGCAGGAAACCTTCATCCACCACCGGAAACCTTCCTTGGGCCGGATGGGTGGAGCCTTACAAAGTGGTGACCAGCCTCCGTGATCTCGCAACAGACGAGCAACGTCTTTCCAGCGCGAATTTCGCTTTGATTCTCACTGACGGAGAATATTGAGGTTTGAGCTTCTCCTTCCCTGTCTGCAACCGCTGCGGTAAGTTCCTTCATTTTACTTTTGTGTTGAGGGAAAGCTTTTTGCATCTCACATATAGACACATTTTTAGAACGGGTCGGTATACCCTTTGTTTAGAACCGGAGCCGAAAAATCCGGTGGGCAAAAGAATTAGCTAGAAAACATGGCTTTTCAGGGACAGTACAGCAGCAGTGCAGATCAGGAGATCATGGGGATTCACGCCGCACACATAAAAAATATCCTTCTTCATTTAAACGATAAAGGATTAAACCTTACGTGGAAAAACAATGAAATCATATCCTGGTTTTTGGCAGGAGAAAAATTGACATCTAAATCAAAAGATAAAAAGACAACAGCTGCCATTGTCTACTTACTTCGGAAAAACGACCTAGAAACATTAGCCGAAAATGAGCGCATAATGGCGAGTCTCAGAGAAATTGAGAAAGCGCGTTCGGATGAATTGCAAAAGCTTAGAGCACAAGTCGAGGCGTTTACATACGAAAGACAAGGTTGGGCAAGGAAAAGTGAAAACATGGCGAGAAAAATAGATGCGCTTCAGGAGAAACTCCAAACAGGCAGTAATTATATATCTGCTCTTGAAGAATGTTGCGACAATGTCGGATTTCCAGTGGCCGCAGTTAAGAAAGCAGCACTGGATGAGACTTTTGATCCTGATAAAAACAGCGATAGTGACGATGATGATGTAGCCACATTAGAGAGTCAAACACGGAGAGAAACTCGTAACCGAGCTCCCGTTCAGAGACATGAACAAAGTCAGCGAAGTCCGATTATAACAAGAGCTAACGTTAAACCCAGCGAAAAGCCCTCCGCGTCAGCTAGAGTTGCTGTACTCAAAACCATGACAAACGCAAATGATGAAATAACCAAGATTAGCCGGCCACTAACATGTGAAGAGTGTTCAAAACATAAGCAGATCGTGGGAATGATGCCCAAAAGAGGGCCATTTCAACCCTACTGGGAAGCACTGATGTTACAAGCCACAGTGTACAAATTAGAAACTAGAGATGTATGGCAAATCGCACTATTAACCATTCCGGAAGAACTCCGATCAAAATTAACCCCTCAAATGAAATCTGGAGACGTAGTCAAGCGAAACAATAATGAATCTGACGAGGCTATATATGAAAGATTAAAACTGGCGTTGCTAGACTTGAGAGGACCACCAAGCGCGGATTGGGGCAGGATACTAGAAATTAAACAGGGCAGCAACGAGCCGTTTGGAATATACGCCGAACGTCTGTGGGTAACATACAAAGAACATTCCGGTCTAGAAAATACAAGCCGTGATGACGAACCGTTATTACAACTCATAAAGAACAATGCTGGCACTCCAGTCCAAAATGCATTGTCAAATGGAGTAGATCCAACTGAAAACACGTTCAGAACGATAGTGTGTTGGGGTTCAAGGATAGAACAGGGATACAACAGATGGAAATCTAGAACTTTTAGTTCAGAGAAAGCATGTGCTACTACTCAAGATAGCGTGCCAGTTTCAGTCCTTAAGGTGATGCAACACCATAATAGCACAGAGTCATGTACCAGAATGCATGGTGTAAAGGAAGCATAAGGGAGTCATAAAAAACCTCAAACTCCAGGAGAACACAGCAGACAACTGTATGGTGAAGACAGCAGGTTTTGTAGTTCCTGTCTTAAAACAGGCCACACAGAGGAAAAATGTTGGTCACTGGGAAGAGGTAGACCTCCACCTTATTTTCTGAAACATAGGATATCACCTTCTAAAGGCGAAGATCAATTGTTTACATGTAACAAGTCATCCTCATGTAAAACTCTTTGTGAGGTAACTGCATTGCTCATGCAAGGCCTCCAGATGCTGACTTCACTTGCTAGTGGGTTAGCAGCTTACTAGCGATGACTTTAATATGTAAACATCCCAGTTTCAATGATCTTGTTTGAATTTTCAAATTTGTAATTGTGCTAAACACAATGTGCGCATGCTACACACATTATAGTTGTTTGTGCTACTACATGTGCACATAGGCTAGTTGAGTTTATTCTTTATGAAACACATGACTGCTTCACTGTAAGTGTACGAAACACTTAGGTTTAAGGTTGTAGATGCTACATACATGCTAGACCGTGTCTCTTGTGTGAAATTAGAATAACTGTAATACTGGAATTGCATTGCAATTTAAGTTACATGTGTGTGTCTATGTTTAATTTGTTTATCTTGATTGGTCAGTTTAACCAGATACAGGAGCATAGAATTGCCATGTGGCCACAGAGTGATTTCATAATTGTCTTAATGAAAATGATCAGCAAGACTAAATGAAACAAATAGTCCTTTGAAAACATAAAAACAGTGATTGTGCATTGCATCAGCTCTGACCTGCCTTTCCATATTTAAATGAATTAACACGTGAATTCTATTTGTGACAACTTAGATCTTGTTGCAGATTGATATGCTACCCAGTGCCAAAAGGGAGGAGTTGGGTTTTCATTTTAATAAGTGTGGCACAAGCGAATGCAAACCAATTCACTCGTCGCTGGGTAGCACCAACCAAAATTTTAATCTGATCAGAAGGACTGATTAAGATTAATATTCCACAGTTAAATATAGCCACATAACACCACCCAATCTTCTAAATTTTCTAGAAAAATGCTAAAAGGGAGGTGAAAAATACTCAAAATTAACTGTGGTTCTCTCAGTATTTGGTTCTGTTTCAGGTTGACCACTGCAATTCCTTGAAAGCGAGATACCAAGAAGGCACCTGCTTCCAGCTGCATCAAGCCAGGACGGCGGAATTGTTAGAAATAACCTGAAATTGCAGGAGATGGGTGCAATAACACTTCAAGAGGCCAGTCACATCTCACAATAGCACACTACCACACAAATATCTACATGGCCTTTCCGGATTAGCACCGGAACTAAATTTTTGCAACACAGATTGTTATAGATTAGACTTCACCCATCTCCCAGACACGAACACAGAACACAAACCTCCACCATCACATCATCACCTCATCTAGACTGTCCAGTCTGAACACTGCACACCACAGAAAACAATGATGGCTTAGATTCCAAATGTGGTACCCCACTAAAGATCTATTGTCCATCTTCACACTGACAGAAACACATAGATTCTCACACATAGGACTTAGTTAATCCCATGATGGCAGTCTCAGAAAGACACACATAATAGTTATGATTTACAACCATCTGCCAACTCATGGAAAACATAATACATCTGCATGGCTACTGTCACAAATCGATGATGTATAATTCTGAATGCAGAGTCAAATCTGACATGAAAATTCAAAAGATTTAAACTTTCTGATTGTTATTGGGATGTTTTGACAAACCAGAGGGCCCGCTGGTTTCCCAACACATCACTAATAACAGAAATATTATCAAAATGATTAAATATGAAGTGTTGGCACTTCTGTTCATTAACTACAAAATTTACAACTTGACTATGCCATCGAATGTGACGTAGCTTGTATAACACACACATACACATACACACACACACATATACACACACACACACACACACACATATACACACACACACACACACATATACACACACACACACACACACACACACACACACACAATTACAAAGGATCCAGGATCTCCATTCTCGTACCTAAACACACTTTAGATCACTACCTTGAAATCTTAGGTGACTGTGCATTGGAGAATTATATGTATGTCTACACCTTTGTAATTGGGATTGAATATTTATTATTATTGTCATATGTTTTAATGATGCATACCATTTTTATAAACATGTAAGGTACACTGACTTTTTGCTACTTTTCATATAAGCCACTCAGACCAAGCATTCTGTAATTCCACTACCATTAAAAATCCATCAGAGCGGTAGTGAGGATTTGGCTGTTTTAAAATGAGACCTCAAATGACACCAGAGACCCAATGTACCATTCGCACTTGTTGACATGATATTATGTTTTTGCCTTGTTATATGTTCTTGTGCCAAATCTCACAGCTTTCTACATCGAGTTCATCATTGGTCAATCGTTGAGCCATTAAGATGCTGTTTAAGTGTCTCACACAAAGCAGTATGTAACCAGCGAGAACCCTTCACCTAGTGAAATCTGCCCAGAAATCTGCACAATTGAAGGTGACGAGATTCAACAAAAGAGGCAAGGAAGTCCTAGGGAGGTGTCACTAGAGACAGAGATTTCTCCATGATGGAACGACTCAAGAAATAAAAGGATGCACACGTGTTGTTCTCAACCAGACAGGCGAAACCCTGAACCCGTTCATCTACCTGCTGAGTTCAAGCTACATGCACCTGCTGAGACTGGTATACACAAAGGCCTTTCTAAAGGCATCCACAGCTGCAAATACTACATCACAAGGACCACAACAAGTGTCTGACAAGTGACCTCTTTGGGAATCATTTGGAATTGACCCACGTGGTCAGAGGGAGGAATCTGTAAGGATTACAGAATCTCAGACACTTTGAACTTCTGAGATGGACAACACACACACAGTGCATTAGCATACAGACATCTGTCTCCACATCCCACTGAGAGAAAATGCGGGAAAATGCCTCCCTCGCATATGCATAAACTCCTTTTCATCCCTTCCTTCCCATCACCCATCCTTCACTCACTCAGCTCACTCAGAAGGGTCAATAGCAGAAATGTAATGTTCTGCATTAATGCAAGTGTTATTTACAGTCATGTTTGGTATCATTTGAATTGTCTCAGAGCGACTGGTACAATGGTCTCATTCTTATAAGAAGTAAACTAAAAGGTAATACAGATCCTGAGAGTTCAGAGATATTTTGCATACTATAGAGGGTGGGTCAGTTCTCAGTGGTTTTCATGCAAATTACCTTCTGTCCCAAAAAGGTGCTAACTCGGCTTGATCAAAGCAAATCCAAATTGTTAGTTCCTGTCTCGAGTTTGGGGAATGTTTATTCTGGTCTGAGGTACTTAAAGAGAATGTGGCAAAAGGATCGGGCGATTCTGTAGTCAGGAGCCCGTAGTGTAATACCTTACACTATGTATTACTATAAAGTCAGGTATGCATTCTTTACTCATAGATTTATCTTTGAGAATTCGATGTTTTGTATTGATATGATTTGATCTCTTTGAATTGCTGTGGAATTGAAATAATACATACAGTATTTACCTGACTGATAATAAATTGTTACATTTGACCTTATTCTGTTTTACTCTGTAATTATTGACTCTAGTAGATTACGTTGCATCCTTGTTAAAGACATGAGCAACCGAATGAACGAGTAAATATAAAGTCAAGAGTTAACTAGAATAATCAAATATCAGAATAATAAATTAGAAATGGACAAGCAATCAATTTGTATTTCAAGCTAAATACGAGGTCATAAAGAAATGGAGTCAGATTAAAGTTTAATTTAAATTGAAGAACTTTGCACATTTGGAAAGACCGAGCACGCAGGAAACCTTCATCCACCACCGGAAACCTTCTTTGGGCCGGACGTGTGGAGCCTTACAATATATATATATATATAAAATAATATGTAATATTTATTATTTTTTTCTTTTCTCTCCCATACAATAAAAGGCTAGTGTATGGAAGCTTAACTCTGTCAAATAAATAAATAATAGCATAAATTAAATTAAATATAAACTTAAGATTTCACAACTTTGTTTCTTTTCTTCTACCTTTTTTCTTAGAATTGTGAGATATTAACTTAAGGCTTAAACTGTGAGATGTAAACTCGCAATTCTGAGAAAAAAAAAAAAACTAATACAATTGGATAAAAAGTCACATTTACGAGATGTAAGCTCAAAATTGAAAGTTTATATCACAAGAACTGTCTCTTTAATGTTTTTTTAATAACCTAAAATATTTTTAAATATAATTTTTATTATTCTAATCTATTTTATTTAAAAATAATTAAATAATAATTTTATAATTTCATAACACCCCAAGTTTTTGTTGTTGTTGTTTTTTGTTTTATTTCTGGGTTCCTCTAATAACGGTAATTATATTATATGACAAATGATGTAGCACAGTTATCGTAGAATAATTTATAAAATAAAAAACAATAATAATAGTCAGTTGAAACCGATTATACCATGCAGTATTCAGTATGCAGTAAGATAGCTTTCCTTTTCAAACACAGATTCAATCCTGAGATTTACAGGCCGTGGGACGTCACCACTGATGCAGGAGCCCTTGATCTTGTCATACCGCACCTCCTTTAGTCTTATCTTTCCAAAAACATGGACACAATCAGATCCCAAAACAGTTTACGATAATCCAGTGATGACAACAACAGCTGATCTGAGATTGTTGTTTAGGGCCCAATCTCACACGGTCGACCCTTATTTTCACCCACGATAGTTATTGCAATAATGGAAAGTGATGGTGGAGAGAGAATGGGGAAGAGAGAGAAGCGCGCTGGAGAGATTAGTGTCACTGTGACGCTATGCTAGCTGACTAGCATGTGTGTGAGTGATAGGGGATCTCCGAGGCTGTTAATGCAGAAGCATGCGGAGGCATTAATAAAGCTCTGATGTGAAAATAACGGATAACCCTGAGCGCAGCTCTGAGATGGGGGCATTAGCCCGAGGCTGTCGTGTTGACCAGAGAGTCACACAACACATCACGTGCTGCACGAGTCCACAGTAAACTAGCAGATACTGTTCAGAGTGGTGCTTAAAGCAGCAAACTGGCTTTTTTAGCAGTGATTTAAAGTGCAATATTGTGCACTTTGGTAACATTTCTGGATTTATTTTTCATTACAAGTGCATTGTGCATCTTATGCTACAATAAAATCTAATTTAGGTTTACTTGACTGTTTTATACCAGCTGAATATTAGAATGAAATGGTTGTTTACTGAAATGGCTGTTGTATTTTCTAACGCTTGAGACACACTGCACGATATTAGCAGTCCTCTAAGATCATTGCATGTCACACTGGATCTAATAAACTTGGCTACAACGTGTGTAGACTGTACGATAATGTACTACTGACTCATACGTTATATAAGAATAAAACGTCATCAGCATGCACTAGTGGTAAACAAAAAGAGCATGATCACACTTTAGCAGTTGTAGTTTTTATGCGTGCTGAAAAAAAGTGGAAGCGGTGAAAGAGGAAGGGATAAATGCTTGAGGTAAGCAGTTTTATGTTTTAGCACAATGTCGCATTGATTTCATGTCACATTTTTATTGGTTGGTCAGTAAATGTGGATGGTTGTCTTTGAACCTTTCTCACTGTACGACACAAGACCACCGATTAGGAGCCATGATCATAGAAATTGCCATAATTGTTTCATAATGACAATCTTTTGTCTGGGACAGCCGAAAATCGTACAGCGTGTCTCTGGGCTGTTGATTCATAATGTAGGATATATAAATCAAACACAAATATCTCCATTTTACCAAAAATGTCACTTACGCCCTTCTGGTTGTCACCCCTCGATTTGTTTTACGTTCGTTTATTTATTTACTTATTTTTTTACTTTTATTATAAACGTAATTTATGCCCACCAAGGCTGCATTTATTTAATGAAAATATAGTACAAACAGTAAAATTTTATTAAAATTTAAAGTAACTATTTTTTTGCTTTATTCGTGTGATGATAAAGCTGATTTTTCTGCAACATTACTCTAGTCTTCAATGTCAGGTGATCCTTCAAAAATCATTCTAATATGCTGATTTGTTGCTTTACAAATGTCTGATTATTAAATTTCTGATGAAAACAGTTGTGCAGTGCAGTTGTGCATTATACACACACACACACACACACACACACAGGTGCATCTCAAAAAATTTAAATTTCGTGAAAAAGTTTTTTTTAGTATAACTTATTTCAAAAAGTGAAACTTTCATATATTCTAGATTCATTACATGTAAAGTAAAACATTTAAAAAGATTTTTTTGTTTTAATTTTAATGATTAAAGCTTATAGCGCATGAAAGTCAAAAATCCAGTATCCTCAAAATATTAGAATATTTACAATTGAGTTTCATTAAATGACCATCCCTAAATTTTGGGTATCTCTTGTTCTTTGAAACCACAATAATGGGGAAGACTTCTGACTTGGCAATGATCCAGAAGATGAACATTGACGCCCTCCACAAAGAGGGTAAGTCACAGAGGGTCATTACTGAAAGTTGTGGCTGTTTACAGAGTGCTGTATCAAAGCATATTAAATGCAAAGTTGACTGGAAGGAAGAATTTGGGTAGTAAAAGGTGTACAAGCAACAGGGATGACCGCAAGCTTGAGAATACTGTCAAGCAAAGCTGATTCAAACACTTGTGAGAGCTTCACAAGGAGTGGACTGAAGCTGGAGTCAGTGCATCAAGAGTCTCCACGCTCAGACGTCTTCAGGAAAAGGGCTATCAAGCCACTTCTGAACCAGAGACAACGTCAGAAGCGTCTTACCTGGGCTGTGGAGAAAAAGATCTGGACTGTTGCTCAACGGTTCAAAGTCCTCTTTTCAGATAAAAGTAAATTTTGCATTTCATTTGGAAATCAAGGCTCCAGAGTCTGGAGGAAGACTGGAGAGGCACCGAATAATAATACTTATTATAGTACATTTAATACGAGCTCATAAAAGCTGCATAGATAATAATTGTAAAATAATAATTCGTAAAAATAAGCAATATTTTAAATTAGTCCTGATTGGCTAACCTTCAGTTTCTAGCATTATTCGCACTGTTATTCCATACCTCGTCAATTTATAAATTATCTACTTCTGCTCACTAATCTTTATTTTTACTAGATTTGTAACATTTTCTAATGGTGTCCAAAAATTACCGCCAGGTTCAAGAGTGTTGCAGTTGCTAGGGTGATCTAAATGGTTACTAGGGTGGTCTGAGTGGTTTACGAGTTCAAATCAAAATAACCAATTTCCTTTATGATTTTCTGCTGTCAAGTCAAGTCAATATTATTTGTATAGCGCTTTTAACAATGCAAATTCAACTTTACAGTATTTAGATGGGGAAATCGTTTGTTGAAATAGTGTCATTCTCCTCTGGCCAGACAAAATCAGCAGTTTAAATCTAGGCTAAAGCAGAATCACATTGTGCAAAGGACTCATATAGTTCCTGTGGTCTTGTCCCGATGGCCGTCTTGGAGACAGGGTCTTCACTGGAGATCAGTCTCTGGGGCTCATCTAGGTGTCTATATATGGCTCAGCGTCTTCCTTTAGTGTGCATCACATTAGCTAAATTTTGCAGTCAAAAAAGGTCTATTGTCAAGTCACCATTATTTATATAGCGCTTTTTACAATGCAGATTGTGTCAAAGCAGCTTTACAGTATTAAACAGGGAAATAGTGTATCAAAATAGTGTTGGTAGTTTAGCGATGTATGAAGCACAGCACACATACAAATCACTTTCAAACCAAGCAGCTTTCAGTTGGTCAACATGGCGAATCTGCGCAACCAACTTGAACCTATTGAGAAATCTGCATGGGAATTTTTCACCTATTTGTGTGGATTCCTATTGAAATGACTGGATTTTGGCCACAACCCTCACTGAACATCAATGAATGTGCACACCTTAAATCTATGGGACCCTTTTTTTGCCAGTTTATTTTACAAAAGACAAGAATTGTACGTTTATTTGTTTGGAAAAGTAATAGCATACCATTCAGAGCCATCATTCATGTTTGTAGCACAACAGGACGAGTTCCACACCTTTAGTTTAATTCTTAGGGTTAAGGGTTTATTCGATAAATGTAATGTCATATTTCCATTTGGCGAGACTAGAAATAAAGCACCGTTCAGCTCCAGTTTCTCATTTCTGAGGTATCTGTCTTCTTGACATGTTCTGTCGTTTATCATCTTAACACATTACTACACCTTGAGATTACCACATCTTCCCTCAGGAGTCCTTCTCCATTAGAAAGATCCAGAATTCTTTGGGCAAAGGTGCGTTTGGCCCGATGAGACTTCCAGGAACGCGACTCAAACGGATGTGCAACCACAATCTGAAGCCGCCAGCAGCTCTTAGGCCGTAACATCCATCACTCAGGCCGGGGAAGGTCAGGCACCACCTCTGATGTATGTCACAAAGCCCCAACCCTTCACTTCCCCTCCGGGCAGCACACCTGCTTTTAAAATTCATGAAATCATCGCTCCTAAGGTGCTTGTTTGTCACCTCCACACTCTTTCACTCCCTTTTTCTGTCTTTTGTTCTATTGTCAGGAAACACATTAGGGGAACTTTAGCTGCCATTGTGGCGGCGGGTAACTTGAGCCCAATTTGGCTTTAGGGGTTCATCCCGGGACAACAAAGACATATGGTGTGCCACCGATGTTTTACCATATGTAGATGTAATCAAGACACGTGAAAACTGCAAATTGAATTAATAACGATTGCTCAAGGCCAGGAGGAAGCAAAGTTTATTGTACAGTATTTTGCATGACTAAAAACGAGTACTTTTCATGCGGATCCCCCGGTGCGTCAGGAGCGCATGAAGATAAATTTGCTTCTCCAGAGAGCGCACATGGTCACTTGAGGCTTCATTAGCCAGTTTAATGAAAGAAGGGAATAGAGTGCCTGTAGAGCAACTCTCCTCTCATTTTCTTCTCTCCAGCTAGACGGTCCTCAGTAATGTGTGATTGTACCGCTGATGTTGACTCTGCTCCAAAACTTAGCGATGCTTGGATGTTTTGACTGGGAATTGAAACAAATTCACTCATTAAAAAAACATTTGCAGTTTTTTTCAGATTTACTTTCAGTTTTTTTATTTCAGATCTGTTAATGTATTCATAAATTTATAAAAAACGAATTTATGTATAATGACTTGAATACACTTTTTTTATATATATATATAAAAAACATGCTTTCAGTTTCCAAATCCAAATTAATTTTGAGTTTGTTGAGGTGGTAGGAAGACGATAAAAGTAGTTTTGCATAAACTACTATTTATTAGAAAAAAAAAAAAAATCAGTTTTGTTAAGATATTTAAAAAAAAACTTTTTTTTTTTTCTGGGAAATAAAAACCATGTGGTGCAACCATTATGCAGAACCATGCATTAAAAGAAAGAGAGAGGCCCCTAACAGATCCTTTAAAAAGTCTCCTAAAATATCAGATCATTTTACTTTTGTGACATGTCAAGATTATTTTCAGGTTCTAAAATGTTATGCGGTACAACCACCCAGATATAAATTTTTTTTAAATATATATTAAAAGCTGTTTTTTCCCACCCTGACAGATAAAAGTCATGTGGTGCAACAAACTTGCAGAATCATGCAAAACAAAAAGAGAGGATCCTTACAGACCCTTAAAAAAGTCTCCTAAAATATCAGATTATTTTATTTTTGTGACATGCAAGATTATTTTCAGGTTGTAATATGTCATGTGGTACAACCACCCATATGTTGAAATTTTATTTATATACCACTAATGTATATTAAAAATTTTTTTTCTGATAAATAAAAGTCATGTGGTGCAACCAACATGCAGAAACATGCATTAAAAGAAAGAGAGAGGACCCTTTCAGACCCTAAAAAGTCTTCTAAAATATCAGATTTTGGCAAGTTTCATTTCAGCAGGTTGTAAATTATTATGTGGACCAACCACCCAGATATTTTAATTTAATTTATATCCTTGGAATCGTCCTAAACATTTTTTTAGTTTTTCCCCCCCATTTTGGCACCCTGACTTTACGCAGTGTTGCTTATCAGGTAAGTTTATTTTGTTTTAGAAATATTTTGATATTTTACAAGACTGGATAACAAAGAAATTTGTATGCAGTGTACTCTTATACTATCTGGATTTTTGGTTTAGTTGGTTTAACAGAATGCTGCTAAAAATACCAATGCTTTCCTGCTAGCAAAGTAATCTTAAAACCACTCTAAATTGGTCTCCCAGCCTAACCAGCTATCAAGTGCACAAAAGAAGACCAGGTAAACTCTGTTGGAATGAGTTGTGGTTGTATTGTCAAATTGTCAAGAGAGTCGTCTTGCTGTTATTGAGTTGTTGCCTATGCAGAGGGTTTCAAACCAGTCATTTATGTGGTTAGCATGCTTCATTTGCATGTACTAGAGCATAGCAGTTCACTAAATTAATGCAGTGACTTCCTAGTTGAACCATCCTTCACATATGAATAGAGAGTCTTCTGAGAGTAGATGCACTGTAGCCTTAAGTGTGTGTTGCATTCAAGAGCCTCCATTTTGTGACTCATTTCACCCACAATGCAGTCAAGCACCTGCTTCTCGTGATTAGTACTGTTATTAAGACTCTGGGTAAGCACCGTACATTATGCAGAGACATTTATAAATACACATATCCTCTCTCCACGCCTCTATGTTTACCTGGTTGAATTCCCATGTACAAGAGGCAAAACCTGCCCCATCCTGCATTTTTTTGTACTGCTAGTTTGTTTCCTATAAACTGAACAAAGCATGTTTTAAAGGTGACTTGTGTCATTTCTGACTAGCATTACCAAATGTATTTGCTGAAATAATGATTGTTTTGTTATCTACTGGTTTTTGTTTTTACTTTTATGTTCAGTGAAATTTCTTTCTTGATTTCTTTGGGTTTTTCTTGCCTTCAAA
This sequence comes from Barbus barbus, assembly GCF_936440315.1. Classification (NCBI taxonomy): domain Eukaryota; kingdom Metazoa; phylum Chordata; class Actinopteri; order Cypriniformes; family Cyprinidae; genus Barbus; species Barbus barbus. The sequence continues at coordinate 17,212,668 of NC_136727.1, forward strand.
GATTATAGCATGTTATACGTCTGGCCATTCAAAGGCATATCATTGACTGAAGAATTCTGCTTAGCAAATATGCCCCTTTACTGCTTGAGTATGTGGATTGAGTCAGAACAAATGCTGTGATGAAACAATAAATGAATCAGTGAACTAATCTGAATCATGTGGTTGAGTTGGTGTTTTGAGTCTAAACGAATGCTGAGATGATGCGCTAAACGAATCAGTGAATTAATCTGAACCAGTTCATAGGTGTTTCGAGTCTAAACAAATATTGTGATGATGTGGTAAATGAATCAGTAAATGAATCTGTACCAGTATATAAAAAAAAAATGCTGCAGTCTGAACAAATGCTGCAATGTTGCACTTACTGGGCCTCATTTATCAATCTACCTTAGAAACGAGCACAGATCTGTGTGCACAAATCAACTTACGATAGAGTTCACGTGTGATTCATGAAACATTCATATGCCGCCAATCTCATCGTACAAATGATTGCCCGTTGATAAATGTGGCGGCAGAAAACAATCGTCGTTCAAATATCACGCCCCTAAAAACACCCCGGTTTAGAAGCCTCGCCCCTAGAGTTTACGACATGGAGAAACGAAACCTGGCCAAAAGGAGGAAGTAATCTCATTAAAGAGAAATTGATCTTACTCCAAAAACACCCGTTAACCTTGGAATTGCAAACAATTAGGCTACATTAATTTATGTAATTTTATAATATTATATTTTACAATATTAAAATACTGGTAAATGTACATTATAACCTATTTAGTTCCCCTCACTCTACAACAAATAGGCTATTTTAAATTTAACAGTATTTAGAATCAGAACAAGAATGAAACATAAGTAGTTATAAAATTATATATTAAACTATAAAATAAAACACAAAATAGGCTATAGTTGCATTCATTATACTCAGCATACAAGCAAAACTGAAACGGCACATTCCACAAGAATCCAAACGTTCCATTTTTGCCATATTTGTAACATTTGGTTGCTAAACTATTATTCATTATGTAGCCTAAATAATGCTTTATACTTCACTCATGTTCTAATATCTGTGTAAAATCCTTCACATGCGCAAAAATGTTTGTTGGGCACTGCGCGTTGATTTTACAGCGGGCCTTTTAAAATAAACAGTGCAAATAAACTTTTATGTTTGGTTGACTGCATTTTAGTTTGATGATGAATGGCTGAAATGTCAGGCAACGCTAGAACTAATGTTGTTTGTGTGTGCGTGAGGTAGCTGTGCGATCAGATGGATTATATCAAATAAAGATATAAAGAAAAAAGAGTGTCACAAAAACGTGCGTAGCCTATACTTGTTGCAGTTTTTTTCCCTTTTTTTACGTTAATTAAATTAGGCATATAGCCTATTATATTTTGTGTAGTCCTATTTATTTAATTATTTTTATAGACTTAATTTCCGTTTTTATCCTTTCACAGAAACGCTGCAGGTGCAACCACAACCTCATGGTCTGTGGTTTACGCTGCTATTCGCGCATGTAAAGCTAAAGCCCTGAATAAAAAAAACGAAAGACATTCTAATCTTACTGGTCAGTGTTCGAATAATGAGCTTTGATTGTCGGTCAGGCAAATAACCTAAATGAACAAAATTATGTCATTCTACAATTCTCCATGATATTTATATGCTGCGCGCAAGTTCAGGCTAAAAAAAACTTGCGTACACGAGCTGAGACCAGACGTGAGATTTGAACGTAGCCACCGCTCACGTCCATATTGATAAATTCCAAGTTTTAAGTTTTGCGTTGAAACGACCGTACGCCCATTTTTCTGTTGTACGTTCGTTTCGTAAATGAGGCCCACTGAATAAATCTGAACCTGTTTATATATATATACATATATTGTTGGAGTTTTGAGTCTGAATGAATGTTGCAATGTTCCCCATACAATCAGAGATGCTGGCTTTTGAGTGCTGATAACACGCTGGAAGGTCTCCCTCCTTTTTAGCCCGGAGGACACGGCGTCCTTGATTTCCAAAAAGAATGTCAAATTTGGACTTGTCTGACCATATAAAAGTGTTCCACTTTGATACAGTCCAGGTCTTCGGCCTTGTCCCTTACGCACAGAGATTTCTCCAGTTCCCATTCAGTCGGTCACATTCGACGTACGTCGGACTGACCGATGAATAGGAATCTCGCTAGAGAGGCCAATCTGCTTTGAGTGTAACTAAAATGAGCCAATGCACATTGGCATGCAATCATATGCAGCAGCTGCTCACCTCGCAGCGCGGATATATAATGAGCAGCAGGTGCGTTGCATCTTCAGCTTTTCGCTTCGGAGCCGAACAGTTGTTCTCTGCTGGAAATTCTAAAAGAGTCTCTGCAGGACAATCTCTTTGTGTAAAGTGCGGGCGTACAGCACAGCAGTGGGGTCGAATTCTCTCTTTTTCCTTTTCTTCTCTTTGTTTTTGCCTTTTTTGAGCAGAAAGAGCTGCAAAGGCAGTTCTCACGGCTGGTAAAACGGTGCGCTTTAAGGAGCGCGTTAAAGCTGTTTTCACAGCTGGTAAGAGAGCGTCATCGAGAGAGAGAGCACACGACAGGCTGCACAATCCCTGTCTGTGTTGCCGCGGCCGTTCCCCTGCATGCTTCAGCACTGATTAAAAGAGCAAAGTCCCTAAAAGAGCTTACACAAGTAGAGCTTGCGTCTTTTTTTAAAGAGGACATTCTACTTGTGTGTTTCTGGATGTGGTCGTTACCTGGCGCCGGGGGATGGTCATGAGCGCTGCATTGCGTGTCTGGAGGAATCATTTACCTATTGTGGGAAGATGACCATCTCGGAGTTGCGGACGAGATCAAGTTCCTGCAAAGGGGCAGAGTCCCAGTGCCGCTGCCTCGTTCCAATCCTCCTCAGAGGGTTGCTGCGAGTACTGGCACTGGTGATCTGAGGATTACAGTGAGCGTGCTTCCTTTGGGGAACCAACCCCCTAGGAACCCTCATTCCTCCTACACTCCGCAGCTAGTAGAGCTGCCGGGGGAGCGCGGTGGGCCATCTCAAAGGTGTGCACCATCCGTATCCTTCGGCTCTCCTCCCGATGACCGGATGTCGATAGCTGCATCGTAGGGTGAGTCAGACTTTTCTGGAGATAATACGTCGGCGCAGTTGCCTCCTTCGGGTACGGTAGCTGTGCCCGATACGGAAATGATGGCTATGCTTTCCCGGGCCACCAACAGGGTCGGGCTCGTGTGGAATCCTCCACCGTGTCCCGAGCCCTCGAGACTGGACGATTGGTTCCTGGTGGTGGCACCAGCTGGTTCTTAGCCACCCACCCCGGTTCCTTTCTTCCCGGAGGTGCATGAAGAGCTCACCGGAACATGGAAGGCACCTTTTACTGCCGAAACCGTGCCGGTGGGTCCTCCTCCCTCACCACCCTTGATGGCGGTGCGGCGAAGGGTTACACACGCATCCCCCCTGTGGAGCGGGCTGTTGCTATGCAGCTGTGCCCTAACTCCACCTGGCGGGGGAAGCCGTCTCTCTCTCTTCCCGGGCCTGTAAGCACTCGTCGGACCTTACCGGCAAGGCTTACCAGGCCTGTGAGGAAGCCGATTCCGCCTTACATGCTATGGCGTTGTTGCAGGTCCATCAGGCCAAGGCACTGAGGGGCCTGCACGAGGGTGGTCATGACCCGCAAGTTCTTCAGAAACTTTGTGCTGCGACGGACCTCGCGCTTCGGGCGACGAAGGTTACGATGCGGTCAGTGGGTCGTGCAATGTTCACTTTGGTGGTCCAGGAACGCCATCTCTGGCTGTGTCTGGCCGACATGAGGGATACCGACAAAGTCAGGTTCCTTAATTCCCCCGTGTCCCAGACTGGCCTCTTCGGCGAGGACTTTGCCCAGCAGTTCTCGGCTGTACTATCATCTCCGGGTCCGAAGAGGGCTCGGAGAGTAGTGGGAGGAGCAAAACCTCTCCACTCTCGTCCACCTCTTCTATTGCCAGCGGACAGCAACGCACAGTTCGAGATGGGCACCCAAGCCTCTCCTGCACCCCCTGTCCAAAAGAGAGCCCCCCGAGCCACATCCCTGCGTTCCACCTCGCTGCCCCACTGTGGGTACGCCTACGGTCCCCACTGGATAGTGGACGCCATCGCCTTGGCTTACCAAGCACAAGGCGTGCCCTGCCCGCTCAGGTTGCATGCCCACTCTACGAGAGGCGTGGCATCCTCCTGGGCGCTGGATCGTGGCGCCTCGCTGACAGATATTTGTAGAGCTGCGGGCTGGGCGATACCTAACACGTTCGCTAGATTCTATAGCCTTCGTGTCAAGCCGGTCTCCTCCCGTGTTCTCACCTCAGGTCAGAGGCCCGGAGAGGTCCCGGCTTAGTGTCGGCTTGCTGCGTTCCATTGTATCCTTGAGAACTGGATTTAGGCTGGGTTCCATATGTATGACCCTATGGGGATCCCATATGTGTTATTCCATGGGTTGCTCCTAAACGAAGCCTGTGTCTTTCCCTCTGGGAGAACCCACCTCTCGTCAGATTGTAGTCACCCCAGTACTTCCATATGTAGTACAGCCCTACTGGGTTAGTCCATATGTACTTCTCCACATAACTCCTTCGGGGAAGGATGTGGCTTCCGCAGCAGTCCTTTCCAGTGAAAGGGTACGCTTTCCCAGTGTTATCCAATAGTCTCACTGAATGGGTTTTGGCGAACAGCAGTGATCGACACTCTCTGTGTTTGCCCTGTTCCACCGTCCTTAAGCAAGGGGGTACAGGAGGCTTGCTACAGAGCGCTGGAAGGGGGCAGCTCCTGTCGTACTTTGGTAGGGATTCCTATTCGTCGGTCAGTCCTACGTACGTCGAACGTGACCAACTGAATGGGAACGTCTCGGTTACATAGGTAACCCTCATTCCCTGAAGCAGATTGGCACTGTTATGCACTGTAAATGATGCAATTTTCAAAGCTTTTACCCAACTTTACTTCTGAGAGACTCTGTCTCTCTAAGACATCCCTTTCATAGCTAATCATGTTACATACCTGATGTGAATTAACTTAATTAGTTGCTAGATGTTCTCCCAGCTGAATCGGTTCAACATTTCTTGCTTTTTCAGCCCTTTGTTGCCCCATGCCAACTTTTTTGAGACCTGTAGCAGGCATCCAGTTTGAAATGAGCTCCTTTAGTGGAAAAAAGTGTAAAATTTATCTGTTTAAACATTTTTGTTCTCTATGTTCTATTGTGAATAAAACATTGGCTCTTGTGATTTGAAAGTCTTTTAGTTTTCATTTTATTCAAATAAAAAAAAAAAAACATCCCAACATTTCCGGAATTCGGGTTGTAGTTTATCAAATATAACTGGTGTTTTAAATTGAACAACTGCTGCAATTATGTGCTAAAAAAGTGAATAAATCTGAACCAGTTTATAAAAAAGAAATATATAATTATGAGTCTCAACAGATGTTGTGATGATGCACTAAATATATCTGAATCATTTCATAAAGTGTTGGTGTTTTGAGTGTGAATGAATGCTGTGATGTTGTGCTAACAACCAGAAAACAGAAAACTGAACAAACTAAGACATTATTATTCCACATTCCAACAATAAAGGTTTGAGGGAAATACCAAATGTTTATTCTTTTGCTCTTGCAGTTTCCCAGACCTTGTGAGGCTAGTGTCCTCAATACATAATTACTCAACTTGCTCATTTTGTTTGCCAGCACTTGCTTGGAATTTCTTAGAAGAAATCTGTCCCTAACCTTTTCCGTTGAGACCAATGGCAATAGCATTTCCTGCATTTATATGCTTTGACATAAAATCCATGTCAGTTCTTCACTTGTCGTGGATAGATTTAATTTAATTTTAGCTGAAAATTGCTTTTCACTTTTTTTAATGTGCCTCTTTGAGTTGCATTCCTCTTTATATGATGTTCTTTTTCTAAATATAGATTCACATGACAAAAACGGTGCCCAGTTTGCTAGATTAATATGACAAGGTTCACCCACTGACACATTTTGCCCCACTTTCCAAGCATATAAATTGGCCCAAATAAAATCTGCACACTTCACATATTTTTTTCCCAGTGATTGTAGGTGAAAATCTGCTGAATGGCTGTAAATGCACTAATGGATATAAATATGTTTAATAAATGAACAGTGCAAGGGATGCAAAGAACTTTAATGACTGCTGTTGGAAATTTGCATAACTTTCCAGGCAATTTATGTGGCTTCAATGCAGGCCTGCTTATGAGAAATAGCGCGGCAGGATCCAGATGAACAGGCAATGTCAGTGTGTCTGAAGACTATTACAGGCAGAGGACTCTGTGCCACTCTGCAGCTCATAGCAGAAGACCAAATCACCTCTCCTGAGCCAAACCCGTCGACACTTCCTCAAATAGGACAGGACAGGTGGGGTGAATTGCTTCCCTCTCTTTGCAGTTTCTCCCTGCCTGGCAATTCTTCATCTCACTGGATGTGTATAAGACACACACAACCAACAGCAATATCGCCCAGTGGTTTAGAGCGGCAGTTTGGCCGTCATAAGAAACTCAAACTCTTTATTTTGTTTATTCGTTTGATATGGCCGTCTGTGTTCATGTCGGCCCAGATTTTCCGCTCTGCCATGGCAGATCAAAGCAGAATCACTGGCACGCTGCATCATGTTAAGACTGATGCTTTTGAAAAGATGCTTGCAATGTAGGCATGGTAATGTTTGGTTTTGAATCGAGCAATTTGAGGCTAAGCAAGGACCACTTGAAAACAAAAATCTGAATATCCATGCAATAATAATATTATTTTAATATTTTTACTAAGAAGATTTTTAGCTGAAACAGTGGTTGTTGGTGATTCATAAACTGCAAATCAGTGGCTACCGTCACTTTGGGAGTCAAAAATCATATCAAGGAACATAAAATTAAAACCAGTGACTCCTGACAATATATTGAGGTCTTATGAAACGATTCAACCGGCCTGTGCAAGAAAATGAACATTATTTACAACATTATTACCTGTAATCCAGAGCCTCAGGTAAATGGTCTGGAGTCCAGTTTGTGAATCATTGTTTTGAACTGGTTCATTTTGATGAATTAATTCAACCACTTCACCAAATCGTACTGAACCATCTGAAACAGTTCACGGCTTAAAAGGTTTGTTCACCCAAAAATAATGAATTCTGTCATTGATTACTCACTCTCATGTCGTTCCAAATCCGTAAGACTTTCGTTCATCTTCGAAACACAAATTAAGATATTTTTGATGAAATCGAGAGCTCTCGGACCTTCCATGGACAGCAACACAAGGCAAGGTCATTTTGTAAAATTGTCCATATTACATCACGGGTTCATCCGTAATTTTACAAAGCTATGAGAATACTTTTTTTTTATGCGCAAAGAAAACAAAAATAACGACTTTATTCAACAGTTCTTCTCCTCCACATCCTGTCTTTCCACTACTGCACTATGGTACGATAAAGTCGTTGTTTGTTTTCTTTGCGCACAAAAAGCATTCTCGTAGCTTCCTAAAATTACAGTTGAACCCCTGATGTCACATGGACTATTTTACTGATGTTCTTGCTACGTTTCTGGACCTGGGAACATTGCAGTTGTATTGCTGATTGCTGTCTATGCAGGGTCTGAGAGTTCTCGGAATTAATAAAAAAAAAAAAAAATTGTGTTCTAAAGATTAACGAAGGTTTTGAGGGTGAGTAATCACATAATTTTCATTTTTGGGTGAACTATCCATTTAAGCAGCACAGATCTACAAGTTACTCAATCAAAACTCACTTTCAGATGTCCCACAGTCACTCTGATGGCATATATGATCCTATGATGCCAGTTTTTGTCAGCTCATTCAGTGCTCCAGTTCCTCCAACGGTCACTGAACTGAGGAAACAGTTCCAACTTGGACCGAATGCCGATGAGCCACTGATATGCGCATGCTTGAATAAAGGGGCAAAATGAAGGTTTTTATGGTTTACAATGTTTTTTTGTTAAATTTTGAGTTAAGACTAGTTTATTCACTTTATATGCTTTAGTTTTTATATGCTTTATTCACTTTATATGCTTTTATATGCATCCATGTTTCACATCATTATTGGGTGCTTTAAGAATATGATATAATTGTGTATACGTAACGTCCTAGTGTGGTTATGTAAACTAACCGGTTAATAATTTTTTTAACCAGTTAATTAAAAATAAATGTCTTAAAGAACCAGAAAAGAATCAGATTTCCTGTTGCCTGAAGCTACGGATTATAGGTAATAAAGTTGTAAATAATTTTCAGTTTTTTGCACAGACCAATCTTTTTTTTTTTCATTAGGGCTGAAACGATTGTCTACAATTTTTTTTATATTTTTTTGGTCGAGTAGTTGTTTCATTATATTAATAATGCGGTTAAGAATGTAGCAGTTAAGAATGCGGATGATTGCCCAAGCTCTGCAGTTCAGTACTTTAGTAAAGTCCAGTCACATGACGTTCATTTACAGTATATAGTACTTTATGCAATAGATAGCCTTAAATCAAGCAGCTTTACAATATTAAACATGCAAAACCAGAGTCAGTGTCTCTTTCAGTTAGAATTACAACTTGACAGCTCTCCCGTGTGGAGTTAGCTAATTATAATATATTTTGATTAGTGGGAAAACATTATTTCATTAAAATAATGTTTGGAGAGATCAAAGGTTAATCTCTAGCTCAGGACTGTTTTGATTATCATAAGCATATAAGGTATTTTAAGAGAGATTATGCTGGAATAAAATAGTTATATCCAAATAATATCCAAAAACAAAACATCTTATTACCTATCTTTATGTGTCAAGTCTACTGATTGATCAGTGAAATAATTGACGATTAGTTGATTAATTGTTCTAATAATCGTTAGATAAATCAATTATCAAAATAATAATTTGTTGCAGCCCTACATTTCATACTGTAAGACCTCAATATATCGTCTGGGGTATTAATTTTGTGTTTATGCCTTTTATGACTCTTATAGAAATGGAATGTTATGATAATCATGAGAAGGATTCAATTGCGGATAAACAACAGTTTATTGAGAAAACAAACAAAGTCACATATGAACATAAACATATATGAACTGATCAACCACGTCTCTTAACACGTCATTGACGAGTGCTTGGAAAACTGCGGGACACCTGGATAACCCAAACGGCATAACCCGATACTCAAAATGCCCCCTGGGGGTATTAAAAGCAGTTTTCCACTCATCCCCCTTCCTTATGCGAACCAAATGATAGGCGTTATGTAAATCTAATTTGGTGAAGATGGATGCTCCCTGCAACCTCTCAAATGCAGAAGACATCAACGGTAAAGGATAAGTATTCTTTATCGTGATGTTGTTCAGGCCCCGTTAATCAATACAAGGTCGCAGAGAGCCATCCTTCTTCGCGACAAAGAAAAATCCTGCCCCCGCTGGAGAAGAAGGGCGAATGAACCCAGCTGCTAGAGAATCAGAAATATATTTCTCCATGGCCTCCCTTTCAGGAATCGAAAGAGAGTATAACCTGCCCTTAGGCGGAGACGTACCTGGAACTAGATCTATGGCACAGTCATAGGGACAATGGGGAGGAAGAGAAGCAGCCCTTGACTTACTGAACACCTCCTTCAGGTCAAGATACTCCTCGGGCACGTTTGACAGACTCACCACCTCATCCTACAACGAAACACGAGACACAGGAGAACAGGCAAACACAAGACAAGACGCATAACAGTTCTTGCTCCATGCAGAGATGGAACTCTGGCCCCAATTTACTGTGGGGTTGTGTCGGACGAGCCAAGGGTGTCCCAGTACCACTGGAGTCATAGGTGAATCAGTCAATAAAAACTCAATCGTCTCTGTATGGTTACCTGACGTGATGAGTGTAACAGGTATAGTGGAGTGAGTGATGTCGGGAAGTGATTGTCCATTAAGTGCACTGACAGCGATCTTGTGACGGAGTGGAGTTGTAGGGATATGGAGCTGGTGTGCCAGAGTACGGTCCATAAGGCTTCCTTCAGCCCCAGAATCCAGCAAAGCCGAACTTCCGGCCGCCCATTGCAGTCTTATCGGGAGGAGCGTGGTGGTAGAGGATTGATTCAACGATACTCCACCCGACAGTAACCTCAATTCTACTGTCGCGCTTGCGCTTTTACTGGGCATTCTGCCAGGAAGTGCCCCGACACACCACAGTATAAACATAATCCTCTAGCTCGTCGACGTTCTCTCTCCTCCCGAGAAAGCCGAGCTCTACCAACCTGCATGGGTTTGCCGTCGGACAGTTGGTTGACCATACGTCCAGACTCGACAGGGGAATAATCAGGAAATACTGGTAACAACTGATGATGAGCTCGCTGGTTACGTTGTTTTAAACGTGAGTCTACACGGAGAGCTAAGTCAATCAATCCATCCAAGCTGGTGGGTAATTCCATGACAAATATCTCCCACTGGACCCGGTCAGCCAACCCATGCAGGGACATGTCCCACTGCGCCTCCTCGTTCCACTTGCACTCGGCCGCCAGGGTTCGGAACTCGATGGAGAAGTCAGAGACAGATCTTTCACCCTGACGGAGATCGGCCAGCCTGCGCGCTGCTTCGCGTCCAACCACCGCACGATCGAAGACTCTCTTCATCTCCTCAGAAAGTGCATGGAACGAGGAAGAGCAGGAATGATTATTCTCCCACACCGCCGTTCCCCATAAAGCAGCCTTCCCAGACAGCAGGGTGAGAACTAACGCCACCTTGGACTCCTCTGTGGCGAAAGTCTGCGGTTGTAGGGAGAAAAAACATTGAGCATTTTACTAAAAAGGCTCGACATAGGTTAGGCTCACCGTTGTATGTCTCCGATGTCGGGAGCCGCGGCTCGCGTTGAGTCACGCTGTTAAAAGAGCCAGGGAAGCAGGCGGGGGGGAGTGGCGCAGCGGGCATCCTCAGTTGTTGAAGTTGAGTGGTGAGCTCGGACACCTGCATCACTAACGCTTGCACGGCTTGTCCCGTCGCGAGCAATTGCTCATCCTGACGATCCAATCGCGCGTTGTTATTTTCAAGCCATCCTTGAAAGGTTAAGGCTTCCGCTGAATCCATTGATGGTCAGATCCTTCTGTTATGATAATCAAGAGAAGGATTCAATTGCGGATAAACAACAGTTTATTGAGAAAACAAACAAAGTCACTAGAACGGTGGAGCTCGTGCACAGCGTGGATGGAACCGGACGCAGGGACGCAATGGGCAGTCCAGACCAGCAGAGAATCCTCCGAAGACAGATCAGAGACCAGAAGGCAGATCGAGTGGCAGAAACAGGAACACAGAGAATACCTGATGATCTGACAATGAGAGGAGCGTGAGTTGAACTTAAATAGACCCAGTAATGATCCACAGCTGGGACAGATCAGCCCGTGATCTCGAGCTAGTATACATCCACTCACGCCACACACCACAACAGACAAGCAAGGATGAGACAGTGATTCTATGAACCTTGACACGGTAGCCATTTGCTTTCATTTTATGAATCACCAAGGACCACGGTTTCAGCTAAAAATGTCTTCACTGTTCTAATGAAGACAAACAAAAAAAAAAAGAAAAAAAAAAAGTCACCTACATCTTGGATGGCCTTTTTGTGAAGGGTGACGTGAAGGTGGTGGCTTTCGGCTGTATTTCCCAGCTGTTTGCATGAATCTTTCATTCTGTCAACATCCATTGGGTGAGTGACCGCTGTGTTTGTGTGTACAACAGCTGTAGCAGGTCTTTGATTTAAGGGGGAAGTCATGCTTACAGGGGTACAAACACATCAGTGGCATGGGGTGGGTTTCTGAACTCCGGAAATGAGGAGGCAAAGTTCACTTTCTTTGTTGTTGTTTTTTTCTCACTCCAATGTAAATTCATGTTTCAGTTCCTTTTGATGTTTGCACAGTTTCTGGGTCAAAGACATAAGACAGAAAAAAAAAAAATTCTGATATCCAAGTGACAGTTTGTGATATCTAAGAAGCAACATCATTTGCACCCCTTGAGTAAATAATTTGTCTAATTTTTAGGTTGTTTTATAAGTGGTTATATGTGGTTGTTTCATTGCTATGGTGAACAATTAACCCTCAAAATAATGATATACATTATCCAGTGATGGTTCTTAAAACATATAAAGATAAAATGGACTTGAATATGATTCATAGAATTATAAGATCTGTCTAAAGTCAGTGCTTTTGCTCACCAATGAATCCTTTGCAGTGAATGGGTGCCGTCAAAATGAGAGTCCAAACAGCTGATTAAAACAAAATAATAATCCAACAAACAATCCACATAACACCAGTTTATCAATTAACGTCTTTTGGAATACAAACTTGCATGTTTTTGTGGTGTTTTTATCAGCTGTTTGGACTCTCATCTGATGGCACCCATTTACTGCAGAGGTTCCATTGGTGATCAAGTGATGTAATGCTGCATTTCTCCAAATCTGATGAAGAAACAAACTCATCTACATCTTGGATGACCCAAGGGTGAGTAAATTCATTACGTTTCTACATATAGCTACATACAAAAATACAATGGTACCTCATAAGTGTACAAATTCTCAGCATGTTCATTAGTTTTACTAATTTAATTTTAAAATGGCTGATTTATTCAGCAAAGCTGAAATCGGGAAGTCCACATCTCAATACTTATGAGAAGAGAGCTACTTAACCTAGCGTGAAAAATAGAAGTACCCTTTAATAAGACATCATTATCTCTAACAAAGCTTGTGGTACAGCAGAACTCATCAGGAACAGAAGAAAAAGAAGAATATGAGGCGTGGAATAAAGGCTTTTTCCATAAGCGCGAACTCAAACACGTCATTTAAAGGCCGTAACGATTCCTCCCTTTGTGTTTTCTGCGGAAAAGGGCTGGCATTCAAAGCCAGAAACGTACTTCCAGCGCTCAAATTAAACACCTGAGGATTGGATTCGACTCACAATGGTGAGTTAACGCCTCATATTCCACCATTTTCATATAATTGTCTTTTGTGGTCAATTTTTATTTATTTTTTTTCCCTTACATTTGCCGGCTGAGGATGGTCCGTAATGAATCCCCCGGCGCTAAACCTCCTCCGACATGCCCTTCCAACGTCTGTGGAGATGGAATATGGAATATACCGCCTCTCAGCCTCCTCTCGGATGTAAATGTGGACTTCCATGTTCCTGAGACGCTGATGTAACTAGTGACCTTTCGCGTGTGTACACATTTACATTTTGTGGAGTATAGATTCATCTTAGGAGACCATAATTTACCGTTAGGGGAAGGAGAGCACTAGAAAATAGTGATATGGAGGGCAAACTTGAGCTGGCTGCTGTTTTTTTTTTTTTAGTCACAGTTGATCAATGCACGTCAATCAAGGCTCAGCCTAAAGCGACGACGTCAACGCGTCACACCAGAGTCTCTCTTGAGGTTCACTTTAGTCAGGCCTAGTATTGTTGACACTTTTGCATTTGTTATGGATTGTGGAGAAAGTTAAGGTGATGGAGTTCATTTACTTTTTGAGCGTGTAATTTTATTGACGTTAAAAGCCTTTCGCCTACACCAGCTTAACCCTACAATGCTGCATGTAGTATCATATGGCTTAAGGCATCTACATCAATAATATGATCAATACTTACCCAAAAATCATATATACACATATTATTGTATACTTATACTGGATTATTCATGCTTTTCAAGAAGCTGAAAGACTTTTAATATAATTTCCAAAATGTACGCCTTTGTCGTGATGCACGTATTTTAGCGATTAAATCTTTACCTATTTTGACAAAAGTAATGACAAGAATAACTTTTATAATGTTAATGATGTTTCAATATGAAGAATTTGAGCATTTACCTTATTCTTATTAAATTTACATATTTATAGAGAAACTGTTACAGTAAGTACTACAATTGTTACTGTAAAATAGTAAAAAACAAATAGTACTATAAAATAAATTAAATTATTTAAATATTGCTCTAATTTATCTACAGAGCCATTATTATAATCTGTAATTATTCAAATCTTGTTAATGTTCACTATAACATTGTTCTTGCCATCTTAATTTTTATGTGTAGATTGTTGTTTTATAATAATTTATAGATCTATATTTATAATTTTTTTGCACTTACATTAATTTATTTCTATTATTTATAGCCTGGTTAGAAACCTGTCTAATTTTTTTACATTTATTATTATAATTATTATACTATTATTATTATTATTTTATATTATACATTATTTTCCATATTCTATAGTTTTGGTAGACTGTTTCAAATGTAGACCATTTCAAAAATAGATGGATTGGTAGAAGGTTGCAAGCCAGACTCGAACTTGTATTTCCCATATTAGCATTACTGCTCAGCCTTTTATAGCACACGTGGCAGGCCAAGGCTGCAATGATCCTTCCATAATCTATTACCATCACCCAGGTGAGAGAGAGTACATTAATACAATATTAATATCAGAAAATTTGACATGATTTATACCTGCATGACTCACATAAATTATTACTTGCTATTTATATGGTATGTTTTGATGAATGAGTCATCTAACATACTGTACCTATATTTTCAGTACCTCACCTGTACGAATGCATATGATGACAAAAAAATTAAAAATCCTTTTCACATAAAATGATTTATCCTCTTAACATTGGGCCACGCCATATGTAGTTAATTTCAATTAACATCCAAATGATATTCAGGTTTATACGCTTGGGCACCTGGCAAGACGACCCCATTCCCTTTCTCATGTTGTTGGTTTGTCTTCCCCTGATAGCGTCTATCAAATTTCAGCTCTAATAATAAATGCATGAAATCTGCAGGTGCCGGCAGACGGGGAATTGTGCTTTTTGAGGCGCAAAATCCTGTTCGGTTTCACAGTTGCCTTCGTGGTCTTCAATAGCACAATTTAAGGGAATATGTTTCCATGATCAGGAAGAAATCACATGCTTGAAGTTGTCGAGTGAAGCATGAGACGTTAATGGGTTAATTGAATTACATGTAATAATAGCATAAAAAGGAGACACAATCTCCCAGCAGGAAATTCAACAGACTAGAAATTTCTACCTGTGCAACTTGACACAGTAATAAAAGGTTTTTAAATCATTATAGGTGAATGGTATAAAAATAATACTTTCATCTATTCCAATTTATTGTGTAGAAATAAATCAAGCAATAATTGATTATATATTGTCTTAAAATAAATATCCATTGTACATCCACGTTTTGGGGGAAGAAGGAATGAACAGTTTTATTCGGCAAAACATGCCCGTCATGTTAACAAAATGTTAACAGCATGCCAATCATGCTAGCAAAAACATGCTAATCATGCTAAAAACATGCTGCCAACATGCTAAAACATGCAAGCACCATGTTATCAACATCTACCTAAACGTTCAAACTTTACTCTTTTACAACTGCTTCAAACTTTCAGGCTAGGCTTTCTCAAGCCAACTTTAAAGTTTGTTCACAAACTTTGCATATCTAGTTGTCCATAATTGTTGTTTGGACCTCATTGACTTAATACCTCATTGAAATATCTTATTTTGTCTTCCACAGACACAGGTAAGGACTGCTAATATGTGAAAGATGTATGAGCCAAGTTTTCAAACATATTCTGTATGAATGAGCAAAAACCAAAAAGTGTTTCACTTCTCTCTGATCTTCCCCACCATCTGTCAGTTTTCTTTTACAACCATAGCTTGGCAAAACAATGAAATGATGGTGAGAGGGAAAATGGCAGAAGATAAGCTAGGATGCAACGTTTACTGTAATGAAAGTATCTCAGAGGCCAGTGTGCAGCAGCCAATAGATCAATAGAGCTCAAGAGATGGTCTGGCATCATTGCGACTCCAAGGTTGAGATAATTTACTTTGTTTTCATTTAAGTTGACTCTGAGGCACAGCTATCATCTACAATGGCTTCCTTAGGGGTTGTTCTTGCACTTGGAATCGGAAACTCTCCACCTTTTCTCTCTTCTCCTCTTCTAGATGACTATTGCCTTGTTTTCTTTCAGGACTGTCTAATAGTTTACAATAAGTCTGTGATGGCAAAAGAGCCCCTAACTGTCTAATGTACATATCATTAGCATATTTTATAGAGTTGAGACATTTGTTGCTTGATGCACTCGTCAAGTCGATACATATGCAGATATGCAAGTGTCTAATTTTTGTGATGAAGCTGTATGTAAAAGTATTCAAAAAAGGCAAAGGGCAAAGTGGAATGTACATTATGACGCTCGTGCACCAACAGGAAGCATTAGCATTTATTGTACAGAGATGCAACAATAGGTTGCATTTGCCACATTCAGTTTACATTCATTAGTATGGTAATATTTCCTGCCATTGAAAGTCTAATTGCAGGATTGCAATTTGTTCAGTAAATGCACTTGAAATGCACTTCAGATTTGTTTTGGGACCCTGCCTGTACTGTAAGAAAATCTTTTACTGTATTAAAGCAAACTAAAATTTCTTTAAAATGAAAAACTGTTATATGAAGAACCTGTATCTAACCTAATCTGGGCCACATTTTCTTTTACTGAGCATCTTTTTTGGTCATTAATGATTTTTGGGAATGGGGGAATTTATTTACTTATTTAGTCCTTATCAATTAATTTATTCATTACAATTGAATTCATACTTATAAAGATTTGCATACACCTCTTGATGACATTTTTAATTGTAACATTTTAAACCGTGATTTCCCCCCACTCCACATTATTGGAATTACATGTATATATATTTATATATAAAACAAAAGTAAGCAAGGAAGTAAAATCAGGGTCAGGGTGGTATAACTAGCTGGATATGCTTCACACTGTGAAGGACAAAAACAACATTAATTCAATTATAAATATATTAGGCATAATGTTTGTTTTTATTAAAAATAAAGAAAAAATATAATTAAAAAAATAAAAGTAACTAGATGGATACCCTTATGAAGAAAAAATATTTTAGGCATATTGACTGTTATTTATTTTTAAAAGAAACATTCTAAAATATTCATTTTTTTTTTGTGTTACAGTCATTCCTCCGTTTTACAAATTACAACCATGTGGCCCAACCAACAGAGTCAGATAACCAATCAACCACCCCCCACCTCCAAATGAATGAATAAATTAATGATCATTTGTAATTTGTGATATTTATTAAAAAAAACAACAACAACAAAAAACTTTGTCACTTTCTTAAAATTAGTATATGGCTTTCAAAGTACAGACTACAAAGATTACATTTCTAAGAACTTGGCACATGTGTTTTAAACTTTTACATTTTATAATTTTTTTTTCTTTCTTTTTTTTTCTCAACCCATGATTTGAGAACCACTGATTAGTTTACTACTGTGATATTCTTAAAAAAACACTGTGAATAGCAAAAAACCCTTAAGCTTGTGAAAAATGTGTGACTAAGATAAACAACTCTCTCACCACTCCAATGTTCACACCGCTGTGTTAAGAAGCATGCAGAAACTTTCCAATTAGACTCGCCAGACCTGACAGTGTCTAATTAGTGAAGTTCGGCTAATTCTGTCAGTAGTAGACTCAACGTACCATTGTGGCAAACAAACAGCAGACGACCAAATTAACCGTATCAGTGCCTGACTTTCCTACAAGCCCTGATGTTCTCAAGTCTTCTCTTTGTATAGTATATCCTTTTCAGTCAATAAAATGTCTCCACCAGCGGACTGGAGGCGACAGTTGGAATTCAAGGCACGGAGACTTTTTCTTTTTTTCTTGAAACGTGGAGAAATAGCTTTCCTCTGACACCTTTCTAAGACAACCTTTGATTTCCCATGGATGTGCTGGAGGGAAGAAAGGAGAGGGTGGCTTAAACTTGGAAGTCATGATTGGAGCCGTTCCTGTACCATATCTTAGTACTCATTAGAATCGTTGTTATTTATTTTACAATTTTGTCCTCATCTTCCTTTCATGCAGAGTTATTATATTGCAGCAAACACAATCATAACTGATCACCTCCTCCTAACTGTGGAGCTGGTCTCCTGCACTAAGGCTCTCTGCTTTGCTAACAAGTACATTCTTAGGAAGAAGCTTTTTGCAGGTGAAATCAGTCCTTTCAGTAGGAATCCACGCAATCTGGAATTTTGCATGAGGGCGAACGATTTCCCCATGCAGATTTCACAATGGGTTCATGCTGGTCGTGTGATTTTGCGGCACTGATCAATAGAAGGCTTCACAAACCTTTACACTACTGATAACAGACAATAGGCATTTTTCCCCAACAAAATTTTGCTAATGTGAGTGCACATTTAGGGTACATTTATGTGACAATGATGTACTAAAAACAAAAAAAAATTTCTTTGCATTTTAGCAAGTTTTGCATAGAGAAGACAACATTGTCAAAATGATCCCCATTCACATAATTCGCAAAAACGACTAAAAATGTTGTATTATTAATGCCTGGCCAGTAGATGGCGATGTCACTTTGTAAAGAAACATTACAAACTTATAGACTGAACACATAATATGCATGCGCATGATGTCACAATTTTTACAAATTTGTGTTTTTGTAAATTACACGGAGACAATAAAGACATCATTTTCAAAAATGTGCGTTTCCAGGCCCTCAAAACGCAACGGTCACATAAATGAATGGCCCAAGCATATAACATTTTCCATTTTTAGTTGAATACAATGCCATTTAAACACCCCCTTAGTCACGTCAGGTGCCTTGGAATGTGATTGCAATTTGGAATCCACATTTCATTCATACTTAAAGGGATAGTTCACCCAAAAATGAAAACTCTGTCATTAATTACTAAAATAGTTCAAGCAACATCAGTGGTTTAATCCCCAGATAGCACACGTACGTCTGCAAGATGTCTGTTAAAGATCTCTTGATCTGGAAAGCATCTGCTGTCTACAAACGTCTGACAGACGTCTTTCAGATGTCAGTTTTACATACACTCTAAATCATTAACATCGTAAAGACATCTAATAGACGTCTACTTGACATCTAAAAGGAAATGTCCTATAAAAGTATTGCAGATGAGCAAACACCCTAAAAAATACATCTTGCAGATGTAAATGCAGACGTCTCAGGGATGTACGTGTGCTATCAGGGTCATAATTTTATGAAGCAACGAGAATACTTTTATGCACAAGCAAAACAAAAATAACTACTTTATTCAACAATTTCTTCTCTTCCATGTCAGTCAACGTGCGTTCACAATTAAGTAATTGTTGGGTAAACTATCCCTTTAAGTTTGATGTGCTACTTGTGGGTTGTATAGTATGTAAATCTAACGAGATTCACTTTTGTTGTTATGCTAATACTTAGGCTAAAGCAATATTTTGCTCAAAAAGCTAAAACAGGTGGCAACTAAAATTGTTTCAACAGTTGTGGTTCGACAATTGATCATATGTGCCTCATTTTTGAGGGCTCCCAAACATTTGGATGCTAGTTACTTTTGGGAGGATAGCTGGTCATTCCACAAATGTGGCTTGAATTACAAAATTCATTTACAGTTGGTTGATTCATGTGTTTAGTGCACCTCTAGCACATACAAGTTGCAAGGAGACTGCCACGTCAGCAAACCATAGCCATCACAAATTTGAGTAAACATCTAAAATACTTTGCAACTTGCTAAGCTACAATTGTATTTTAAGCTACATTCAAGCTAAACTTGACAAAGTAATAATCTACGCTACAAACTTGGGAGTGAACATGTTAGGAGAAAGTGTAACCTCAATTTGTTTGGCTGTAAAGCAGTGTGTAAAACGTTGTGAAAAATAGCATTAGCATGTAGCATTAGCTTATGTTGTGCTACACTGCTACTTGTAACAGGAAAAAAAGAAAAGCTAGTTTGTTTACTTTTTGAAAACAGTTAACCACTGAAAAATGTAGTCACGCTAGTAGCGCTGCTAATTTAAGATAGTTACTCTCTAACACTTGTGATTTATTTGAATTTGGATTAAAGAAAAATGGTCATAACAGTGGCTAATTGAATATCAACATTTAAAGAACGTCAGTTGTTCAGCTATTACTCAGAAGCCTGGTAGGTCTCTGTGATGATATTTAATATTTGAATGCTGTAACCCTAGGCATTACCGTTTCTTTGCTCACAGTGCTGCTAGATTTACAAAGCTTTATTCAATGGTACGAGCATGCCATGATGTTTAATGAAGGGGTTTGGAGACTAGCTCCAGAGAGAACTAATTTCTCTACCCCGGTTCGGCTGCTTATTTATACACATTGCTCTTTGATTCTGCAAGATTGGATGCATCCGAATTCATTTAGTTTTCAATCAGTTGTCCTTTGAGTGCAACCGCAGTCAATATCTCATTTTTCTGTGCTTCTCTTTTGCTATGTAATATGCAGCGAATTAGTCTAGCCAGCTGTTCACTGGAAACCAGACGCTAAACAATGTCTCATCCTCTTACCAACTGTGAAGTTGCGACGGAGTAACCCAGCAAGGCATCATTAGCATTAGAGTGTCGTCTCCTGCCTCCTCGTTCCCCTCTCCACCCTGATTACAACCTGTATCAATCATTAGCCTGCCGTTCTCCTCCCTATGCCTCCTACCTTCGTTGCTTCCCCCTTAGTGCGCCTCTGGCGCTCGCTAGCAGCAGGGGAACTGCCATGCTAACGACCCATAGCGCTGTTAGTTTCAATGCCCTCTGCCAGTGTGCCAACCAGGGGGCTTAATTACACTTGATTACCTGCTGGAGTGTCTGCGGACCACCGGTCGGCCGAGGTAGGCAGCGGGGAACTGTTTGATAGCACAATTAGTTGCACTAGGAAAAGCCCCAAGGACTTTATGATGTTGTATGTCCATTGCACCAGCCTACTGCCAGTACATGTGTCCTTCATTGTTGCTTTTCTCTGAATTGCCTTTGAATCGACGGCTGCTGGTTGATGATAAAGGTTTTGAATTGATATCATTATTAGTCCAGTTTGGGATTTGGGTGTTGATGGTAATGTCGAACGGCCTGTTGCTTTCAAATCTCTCACAGAAGGAACAGTTCGGAACACAAGCCCAAGTAGTTAGAGGAAAATCAAAAATAAAAGGTTAGATCGATCTGCGTAGTCTAGCCATAGCGATTTTTGCAATATAAAATCAATATGAAACGGGGTTCGCAATTCCTATCAGCTTTTTTTAAATAAAAGATTATGTTTCTTGTTTTATTAATTAGGAATTGATTGGAACATGAAAAAAGTAGGCTGTACATATCAAAACGAAGCCAGGTGGTTGAAGTGGAGGGGCAGAAAAATAAAGACTTGTTGATGTCATTGAAAACAGAAAGTTTTTTTAAAGGGGTCATGAACTGCCTTTGTTTTTATTTTATTTTGTACTCTTCTCTGAGGTCCACTTATAATAAGGTGACCAGATGTGCACATTCTGCACAGGATTTCTAAATTTCCTAAAATAACCAGGTGTTGGTTGTTTGTGCTACACCGATCAATCGTATGACATCAAAGTACCGCGAGAGCAATTCAAAAGCATGGAGCCGTCTGCTCTGCTCTCTATAGCTCTCGCGGTACTTTGTTGTCATACGACGATTGATCAGTGCAGCGCAAACAACCTACACCTGGTTACTGTAAGCAATTCAGAAATTCTTGCAGAACGTGTCCCCGGGAAATGGCACATCTGGTCACCTTAACTTAAAATCTTATCAAGATTTTTGCTTCAAAAACATCATAATTTAGAAGTAATAAGCTGTTTTCTGTCCTGTTTTTAACCCCCCTCATCAGAACGCTCTGTTTGAATAGGCGTGGCAGATTGTAGACTCGGAAGTAAACACCCACTGCTATGATTGGTTAACAGCTAATAGGGGAAGTCATGGTTTAATGGTTAGAGAGTCGGACTCGTAACCCAAAGGTTGTGAGTTCGAGTCTCAGGTCCGGCTGGAAATATAGGTGGGGGGAGTGAATGTACAGTGCTCTCTCCACCCTCAATACCACGACTGAGGTGCCCTTGAACAAGGCACTGAACCCCCAACTGTTCCCCGGGCCCGCAGCATAAATGGCTGCCCACTGCTCCGGGTGTGTGTTCACTACTGTGTGTGTGCACTTAGGATGGGTTAAATGCAGAGCACAAATTCCGAGTATGGGTAACTATACTTGGCCACATGTCACGTCACTTTCACGTCAGTTGTGTATGTTTGACAGTTTACGTCCTTCACAGATATACGCTGCAGTGATTTAGGTGTAAAATGCATAAATACTCATGTCAAATGATCTGTTTAACAGACAAAGCAATAGTGATCACTTAATGAAAGCAGCTACTCACACTTGTGTTGTGACATTACTGTCGGATCCAATATAGTCAGCACAGCATTGTTTTTTAGTTTCAATCTTTCTGAAACTCCCGTGTTGAATTGTGCCTTGTTTTTAAACAAATCCACGGTAAAAAGGTGAACAAAGGGCCAAGTTCCTACTGATGCGGTCTGGATCTTCATTAAAAATAAAGTTCATCCACTCTTGGGATCAAAAGGAAGGCAATGCAAAGACTGTGTTTCCACAACTTGGCACTGCACAGTGTTTTGTTGTATTCGGAGCCATCTTTATCGTTTGGTTTCTGCTTAGACCTGCACGTTCGCCTCTCTCCTAAACCCTACACGTGTGAATCGGTGGGATAAACAGGCAGCGATGTAGAAGCAGGCGTTGATCTTCTTCTGCGGAGGCGGGGTTTAGCCACACTATTATATCATAGAGTAGAATATTCGTTTTGGCCTGGCTTCAATATAAGCTGTTAGAAAGTTACATGATGTGTTTATAGCACAATTACAATTTCATGCTGACTTCAACATGCTAAAATATATTAAAAAAAAGGAAAAGAGTAACTTATTATTACCAGCTCTGCGGTTGGATACTGGCTTGAGTCCCATCCGATTAGAGGAATGAATTCTCACCACTTTAACGAAGGCACTGAGCCCGTTGAGCCGAACGTCATTAGCATACTGAAAGAGACACAGGGTGTTTTGGGCAAGCACCGCCCTGCCCTAATGCCTGCCTCAGTACTAATTAGTTTTGATCAGTGAAATTGACTTTGCTGATAAGAGAGTTGTTTGATGTGCCTCCAGCCCTGACTTTGTTTTCATTCGATTTATTATTTCATCTGTGCATTGTGGCTGCTTTCTCTGCATGTTTGTTTCATTTTATGTATCCCATGTGGCAGTTAATTGCAAACCTATTTTTCTGCCTTGTTAATTTCTTTGATGTGTGTTTCAAATTCTATGAATTTTCCAGATATCAGAATTGACGAGTTTTCAGAGCTGTACTGCTTGATCTAACCCCATGTCAAGTCTAATTCAATACAGTTGGATGTTTTTTGAAAGCTGAGGTTGAGTGTTTTTCACCTATTTGTTGATTATGTGTTCAAAAAAAGAGTAAAATCAAGTTTGCATGTATTTGGTTAAGTTTTTCTGTTGAAGTAAATTCATTTTAATGTCTTAAGTACACAATATCTTTTTTGCCTTGCTGGGATCAAATCAGCAGCCTTCAGGCCTGAACTATAAGCAGTAAACCAAGTTGGTTTGGTAAAGTAAACTATTACAAATTCTTCATTAATTGAAATTACGCTATATTGAAATAAAATATTAGAAGGAGAAATTTTACAAAGATTGGCACTAACAGAAATACATTTAAGATTTGAAGATAAGAAAACGGGAAAAAAAAAATTCTCAAAGTTTTTTTTGGCATTATGGTAATGGCAGTTGTGTAAAATGCGCTTCATTGTAATGAAAAAAAAAATTTAAAATGAAAAAAAATGATTAAAGGCATTACAACAAATAAAAACATGTTATAAGCATCACACAAAGAAGTCAAAAACACATAACAACTGTCTAAAACTTGAAAACTGAAAACTAACAACTGAACTAAAATTAAATTTGAAACTGAAAATATAAAAAAATTAAGAAAATCAAAAATATTAATAAATATTATAATAGTATGTAAATAATGTTAAAAGAACACTGCACCAAACCACAGTGGTTTAAATATTTATTATTATTATTATTATTATCAAAATATAATGTAATAATTAGGGTTTCTAAATGGGCCACATAATGGCTAAATAAGTAAGCAAGTAAGTAAGTAAATAAATATTCAAAAACAGCTGAATTTTCTTTTAGATGTATTGTTAGTATTATAGAATAAAAATAATAATTAGTTTTAAATAAAATCAACATTTAATGGCTCTTTTTAACCCATTTTACTTCCATGATATCACGTAAGAGAGAAATGGGATATTCCTGAGGGAAAAAACAAACAAACAAACAAATTTTATTTGTTTACAATTGGTTAGTTTGTGAAAAGAGTCTGCGGTTGGATGGGAAAGGCTCACATAAACAGAAGAAAAAAAAGTCATTTTAGAGGTGGAGCAAGGAAAAAATATAAGTATAGGACAAAAAACGAAATATATAATTACATTGTATTTTATTATTTATTTCCTCCCTCTGTAAAAATGTTGCATCACTTATGTTTGAGATATCAAACATAATGTTCTCTGAATTTTTAGTGATGCTTTTGTACAGCACAAAGTACACCATTTCTTCTGAATAAAAGTGACTTTTATAAAAAAAGTAATGCGTGCTCAGTCAGCACAGGTTTCTATGGCAGACCTCACAGGTATAGATGAGTGTCACTAACCTGCTCTGGTGGTGTGTTGTAGCAGAACAGGGCTGGAGCTGGCGCTGTAGGTCAGTCAGGTGAAGAGGGTTGTGTTCAGGGACAGCTGTTGCAGAAGTGCCTCCTCTGTCAGGCCAGCGATCTCTTGGCCTCCAGGCTGCAGTAACGCTACACCAGCTGAGCAACGCTCCCAACTTCCTGTGCCAAAAGCAGAATACAAACTGCTCACCCGCACCTCACTTCAGCACACCAATTATCCATCTGGCAGCCACTCTGCCATTCTATTATTATTGTCCTCATTGACCCAAATATCTTATAACCGTATGAGATGATGCTTTTTGCTATTCCCATTTCTGTATAAAAAGCCATGATGTCGGTTCTGATTGTAAACGGCTGATAAATATGAAGACACTGCATTTCCTTTTAGGTGTGTCATTACATACCATAGGTTGTGTGTCACATGACCTGCCTGTGACACTTTGGATATTTTGGACAGAAATGTTGTGTCCAAAAATAACGTCCATTACTGTTGGTGAAACATACATGGACTCCCAGAAGCGTGATACAAATGTAGAAGTAAATAATTATTTGTAGGTGCTGTAGAAGAAGATAGTAGAAACAAAATGTAATAAAATATGTGAACTCTTTTTGGCCATTCATGTGAGGGACA
This sequence comes from Barbus barbus, assembly GCF_936440315.1. Taxonomy (NCBI): domain Eukaryota; kingdom Metazoa; phylum Chordata; class Actinopteri; order Cypriniformes; family Cyprinidae; genus Barbus; species Barbus barbus. The sequence continues at coordinate 17,237,856 of NC_136727.1, forward strand.
AAAAAATTTAATTAAATAAAAACTAGTAAAACATAATTCATAAGTGGGCCAAACAAAGTAAGCAAACAAACAAAATTAAATACATAAAAATAATAAATAAATAAAATGATCTAAAATGTCAAACGTTTTCTTTAAAGGGTATAGTAAGACTTAGAGTATAGAAATAATAATTAGCTTCAATTAAAAAAATATATATATTAAAAATAATGATTGGGTAGATGGCAAATTAGTATGTCCTAAATAATGAAAAGTAAAATTAATTTAAAAAATATATATTTTGCTATATCATAAAATGTCAAATTTTACATTATTATTATTATTATTATTTTGACTAATGCATTTATTTGTTTGTTTGATAATAATAATAATAATAATAATAATAATAATAATGTACAAAACTGCTTTTTCCCTGTAAGCTTATTTGACCCCCCTGAAAAATTTTTTAAAAAAAATAAGATAAAAATAATTGTATATGAAAAAAAAGGCACATATCATACAATAAAAATAAAATACAATATTTTAATGCATTTTTGGATTTATCATAGAAGCAATTAACTGAAATCAATGAATAATTGATTTCAGAGGTTAATCACTGATCAGTGTGAGGGGAAAGGTGACAAAGGTGAACGTGATTTCACCAAGTGTAACATGTTCCTGAAACAGCATTCAATCAACCAATCAGAACTGAGCGATAGGGACAGCCTTGGGACAGCCTTGTTATCCAGCCATCATTTCCCTTTGATTTTAGGGATAAATTATGGGTTTGGGTAAGGATGGGGTTAGGTCTATATTTTTGGACAATAATGTTGATTCAGGAACATCTCTTACTTGGCAAAATCACAGTGACCAGGGAAGAAAATGCATATAATTAAACTACTGTATACCAAAAAAAAAAAAAAAAGCAGAAAGTAGAAGATGATTCATTTTCATAAACTGAAGGTTTGAGTTATTTCGTTCTCATTGGATTGAGCTGATTGATTTCTGAGTGAATCTGATGTGTGTTGCTGTTGGTCACAGCTGTGGTGTGTGTGTGTGTGTGTGTGTGTGTGTGTGTTGGCAGGTGGTCGCATACATACACTCACACATGCTGTGACACTCAGATCAGCCAGATCATGGATTCACTTTCATGCCGATGTGGCTTCTTTCCCCCTTTCCATTGAAAGACTTCATGGTGAATGTTTAGCTGCATCTCTATGTAACTGACAAGCTCAGTTGGCAGTAACAGTGTCAGTAAACTTTATAAAGCTGCCTCTATAAACCTTTTATGTCAAACCCATCTGTGCTTGAAGAAAATCCACACACAGCAGCGCAAAGATATCTGGACAAAATTACTGATGCATTCTGAATTTAGATTGAGCACGTTGGACATTTGCTTTTCTACATTAGAAAATGGAATTCATGCAGATTATTAAATATATCATTTTATTTATCCTTGTTATTTTTCTATTTATTCATTTATTAAAAATACATTATAAAAATATTGTAAAATATATTATCTTTATATATAATTTGATACAACTTTTTTTTTTAATTATTATTTTTTCTTTTGTTCCCTTTTTTTATCTTGGAGACAACATGTTCTACAAAAAAATATATATATATTCTTCTCTCTTTATGTAAGAAGCTTATGTTCATACGTGCATAGATAATTATTAAATATTAAGTTATATAAATAAAGTTAAAGTTATTAAGTGTATAAATGTAATTCTTCACCAAATTAACATTTCTAATTATAAATATAATATTTTAATATTACAATTAAAATTATATATAATTAGAGCCAACTTTTATGCAAATTATTGAATAATTGTCTTTTCATTTTTGTTTAATTTTAATCTAGATTTTCTTCTTTTTTGCTCTTCATGTAACAAGTATTTGTTCATACTTTTATAATCAATTATTAACTCATATAAACACATTTATTTTTCAAATTAACATTCATAATTAGATATGAAGTATATTATAATATCTATGAGTTAAAGTAAGTTTACATAATCAGAGATAACTTTTATGCACACTATTATTTTTCATTTGAATCTTAAAAATTATTTAAAGTATGATGTTACATTTAATTGTTAAAATTAATTAACATTCATAAATAGATGGATTGCATAAGCCTTTTTATTTTATTTTGAAGATAATGTATTATACAACACGTTTTTAATGGAGTAACAAACACAATTTAAATAAATACAATTTATACTTTTAAAAATAATTATAAAATAAAAATTTAGATGAATCAATTTAATTTAATTATATATATATATATATATATATATATATATATATATATATATATATATATATATATATATATATATATCACATTACATATATTTAAATTAATTAATTAATTAATTAATACATATATACATACACACATAACCATATATTGAATTATTGTTGACATTCAAATGTAATATTTGTGTTCTCTGTTTGGTCATCACAGCTCTATTCTCCTGTCTGTGTAACGGATGTAATTCCAGTCTTGGTTCCGTTTATTATCAGGAGCTTTAAGATGATCCAGGTGTTTTTTATAGGATTACCTATGCCTTTAAAAGCTCTTTACGACCTGCGGGGTTGCGTTAAAGATCCAGACAGTGCGCGTGAAAGAAATAAACCTTTGTGACTAATGACGTTTGTTATGCAAAGGCCTCTGCTCCCTTCTACTTTATGTGTGTGTCCCTGCGCGTGTAAATAAACATGAAAAATTACTTGTGCTTTTATCAACTCCTTAGGCTCCAGAGGACTCTTATTCCATGCATAATGGCTTTCCCTTCCACACGATTTCCCTGTTATCTCTCTCCTCTGATGCTCCTTATTAAAATCCACTTAAATCAAACAAGATTGTACCTTTAGAGTCACTGGCACAGGAAGCAGTTTGTATCCTTTTTAATTTAATCCAAACAATTTCATTGCCTTTAATTTGCTGCGCCACCATTATCGCAGTTTCGCCATTGGCAGCCATGTAACAGACCACATTGCAGTCAGTTTCCGCATTTATTCTGTGCGGGAATAACAGCGGATCCGCATACAATTTTTCCGGCCTTTATTAAGTACACAATACGCATCATCTTTGAGTTTGAGTTTGCTGGAACAGAAAAAGTCATTACTGGCTAAACAGAAGGAAATGAAACACGCTCACTGTACATCCACAGCCTTAATATGTAAGCTGTGGTCACGCATTCTGTTACTTTCAGCAAATTACCTTCTTCACAGTCCATCTGGGATGTAAATTGGGTGGGCTGAGACTGTTTCTGCTCCGTTGCACTACAGGATATTGGTATTAATTGTAGGCAAGAGTTCCACTTTTCCCATTTTTAAAGGCGGAAGATCAAGGATATCACTGGTGTTTTTGACAATGAATTGTTGATGATGGATTTACAGTGTCTTTAAACTGTAAACGCTGTGGATCTGGGGCAGTGAAGGTTCCAATTCTGTTGTGATTATGATTCCGTCATCCCAGCTGGCACACAATGTCATAAGACGTTGATATTTGGTTGAATTTTGGTTGCGACGTCGGGTGACTAAAATGCAATCTCAATCTCAATCTCAATTCAACGTCTAATGTTAATGTTAATTTGATGTCCAATACCGACGTCAGCTGATGTGGATATTTGTTGTTTTTAGGTTGTGTAAATCTGTCCGACCTCATGTCCAACGTCAACCTGACGTCATATTGATGGCCTGTGCCTGCTGGGATGGTACCAAAAATGCAGTTCCAAAAGTACTCAACTAGTACTTCTGAGGAAGAAATATTTGGGAAAAAGTTTCATTGTGAAATGTACAAAAAGTGTCAATCAAACATGAAAATGAACAACCAGTCCGATTTAACTTTCACAACTAAAGGCGCGTTCACATTAGCAAAATTTCTCGTCGTTCATTATAAATCTACAGTAGCGCTGTCAAATGATTAATCGCGATTAATCGCATCCAAAAATAAAAGAGTGTATACTGTGTATATTTATTATGCATATATAAATACAAACACATGCAGGTATATATTTAAGAAAAATTCTGTTTATATATTAAATGTATTTATATATAATATAATATATTTTACTTTTATTATACTTTTATTTTGGATGTGATTATTCGCGATTAATCATTTGACAGCACTGATCTATTGTATAGCGGTTTACGAAGCAGAGATCGTACGGAAACCAAGCATAGTGTCAAACCAAGCAGATTTCTGTTGGTCATCATGGCAAGTCCACATTTGAAACCGTTGTTTGAAATCTGCATGGGGAAATCACAATCACGTGGATTCCTCTTGAAATTACTGCATTTTGTCTGCGAAAATTTGCCGAACTATGTTAAAAGTGACCGTACCCTTTGGAGAACTTTTGCTTGCAAAATCAATTCCATGTGAATAATCGTTGTGAAATCTTTCACCCTCGTGCGGAAATTGTGATCGTTTGGATTCCTTTTGAAAGGACCAGATTTTGCCAGTGAAAATTTGTCAAACGACGATAAATGTGACCACAACTTCAGCCAAAATTGTCTCTTATCAATAGCTTAAAGTATCGCTTACTCAGAAGTCACTTCCAAAGGTTCTGATTCCTCTTGTTAATTCTGGTTCCATTCTGATTCCAAAAATTATATAGTTGATATATTTGAGAAAAAGAAATGGAATTACATTATGAAATTTAAAAAAAGTGTCCAACTAAACACTGGCAAACTAAACTACCAGTTGTAAGTTTCACAAGTGAAGATGTGTTCAAATGAAATTATGAGGGCAAAGAAATGTCCATTATCTACTGTCAATTGTCCATGATCTATCTATAGTAGAGTGAATCACAAAGCACCGCTCACACAGAAACCAAGCAGTTTTGCACTTTGAAACCAAGAAGCTTTCTGTTGGTCATGTCAGCAAATCTGTGTGCACAACTCGAACCTTCTGCCAAATCTGCATAGGGAAATCTTTCACCCTCATGCGAAAATTGCGATCATGTGGGTTCCTATTGGAATGACTGGAGTGAAATGAAAGTTCCTAAACAAAGTGTAAAGTGACCGTACCTTTAGCTGAAACTTTGCATGAAAGAAAGTCCTTCCACTGACTTCAAAACTTAGCAGTAAATATTGGTAAATATGACAAATTTGCATGTTTAGCAATGTTTAATCCAAAGTTGGAGCCACATATGGAAATGTTTCGCCTCATGTGTTCCTCATGCAAAATTCCAGATTGCACAGATTCATTTAGAAATTATGAAATAAAATTATATTTTTGATTCACTAAAAAGAACAACTTCATAAAAGTCATTCATTTGGGAATCGTTTGTTCTAGACTGGTTAAACTGTGTGGTTTTTATTCACTAACACGTTTTATTCACTCAAAAAAATCATTTGGAAAAAAATTGAAGAGTCTTTTGTTCGGAAATCTAAATTCTTGGTTTGATTCACAAAAACAAACCAATAATGATCATTCATTTGAGAATTGTTTGTACTACACAGTGTTACCAGTTTTCGGTAATTGAAATAAAAAACACATAAATTTGAAAAACTTTGAGTTATAATCCTTAAAAAAGAGAAGTGTTGCTTTGGCAGCTATATGAAATAAGTACTAAAATTACTAAATATTTAAGACTGAAAAAAAAATGCGTACACAACACGTACTAAAACTAAAATAAAATATGAAATTATTAAAATGAATATATAATCGACTTGTTAGGGAATCGGACTACACAGGTTGCGCTGTATTTTCTTATTCCATAAAAATAAGCTGCTAAAGAGTAATGTGTACAGTAATCTAAATACACTCATTCAGTAGATTCAGTTATTTTGGCGCCGAAAGTAAAGCAGGAAACACTGTCAAGTATTATAAAAGTATTATATAAGTATTTTAGTAGACTGCATATGCGAACCGTTAATAGAACCCAAATTACACACTTATCCTTTAAAAACGTGTTTTGCTGAGTCAACTTCACAAACGTATTGTCTGTTTGTTGTAACCACAGCCATTAATAGCTCTTTGTTTTTCGCATTCAGCTAGTTACCTCTTAGTTTATGCTCACCTCGTTTAACTCCACACATGATAAATATTCATGAGTCCTCGCTGCCCCCACACAGAAGAGGGGAAGAAACTACCAAGTCATTTCACGCCATTACAAATCAGTATTCCCCATCTACGATGTTCATGTCTTCCAGATGGCCTCATTTGTAGACCTTAATGTTAAATAAACACAATCTCGGTGCCATTTAGTACACTAATGTCAAATGAACTTGGACGAAGGTGAATGTTCAGGGTGAAATATGTACATCAGCTTGATAAATAGATGCTGCTCTGTTTTTTGACTTGCGTGGTTTGTGTGCTTGTGTTGCAAATCTTGACAGTTGTCTTTAATGGGAATTTAATGCAACATATACTTTCTTTACTTTCCTTGTGACTTTATTGCAATAGTATAACTTTTATTTTACAATGCAATTACTTAATTTTGAATTTATTCTCAAAATCTTACAACTTTTATCTTGTATTATTATGATTTTTTTGTATTAAAATCCTAGCATTATGCAATTAAAGTAGTAATATTTTTAAATAATGTTATGACTTTATTCTAAAAATATTGGTACTTCAAGCTTGTAATGTTAAGACTTTATTTTCAAAACTTTGACCAATATCAGGATTTTAATCTGCTATGATTTTTTTTTTTTTTTTATTGAATTAGTAATATTTTTTACTTTTTTTTTTTATAAAGTCGCGTTTTTTGATTGAAATAGTAATATTATTTTACTATATTGTTACAACTTTATTCTCAAAATGTTGACTAATATTTGGATTTTAATCTGGCAATGGTAAGTAGTAAAATATTCAAAATATTACTATTTAAGATTTTATGGAATTAAAGTAGTAATATTTTTTAGAATAAAGTCATAACATTTTGCTACTAAATTAGTAATGTTTTTAAATAATGTTACAACCTTATTCTAAAAATATTACTAATTCGATTTCATAATGTTAACACTTTATTTAAAAAACGTTGACCAATATTATGACTTTCATCTGTTAATGCTATGACTTTATTAATTTTTAGAATAAAGTTGTAATATTATTTGATTAAGAAGTAGTAATATTGTTTTTAAATAATGTTGCGGCTTTATTCCAAAAATGTTACGACTTTAATGACCAATACATAATAGTACAACTTTAATCTGTTAATACTATTTATTCTCAAAACATTCCTATTTTTACTATGTTATATCACTTTATGAGATTGAAGTTGTAATATTTTAGAATAAAGTTGTAACATTACCTAATTAAATTAATATTGTAAAAATAATGTTACAATTTTATGCTCATATGTACTGTATAACGTTAATCTGTTAACACTATGGCTTTATTCTCAAAATATTTCAACTTTAATAATGTAATATTATGAATTTATGATATAAAAGTAGTAATGTTTTGAGAATAAAGTCATAACATTAAGATTAAAGTAGTAATATTTTGAGAATAATGTTACAATAAAAATATTACTTCAATCTCATTTAAATCTGTTGAAATGATACTCTGAGAATAATATCATAGCATTTACAGATTCAAAATATTACTACTTTAATCTTAATGTTACAACTTTATTGGGAAAACTTTATATTTTGACTAATATTTTGATATTTTGACTTTAATCTGGTGATGCTTTATGAACTTTATTCTGAAAAATATTACTACTGAAGTTTCACAAGTTTAGATTTATTTACTTTCAGCTTTGCCTCACGAAAATAAATAACATTTTACAGTATATTCAAACAGAAAAAAAGTAATATTTCAAAATATTACTGTTTTTACAGTATTTTTTGATCAAACAAATGCAGCCTTAGCGAGCATTTGAGAATTCATCATCATCTATGTCAAAACTTTGGCCGAGACAAAGTTTTTCAAGTTTGAAATGACGCGACACGATTGATTTTTAGGTGGATCTCTTGAAGTGCAACCAGACTTTCAGAAACCCAACTTCCTGACAAGGCAGTGCATCATCTGGCCTAAAATACATTTGTAGGAAGCAATTAAAATATTATCTTTCAAATTACTCATTGGTGTGTCTAGACACTCCTGGCTTTTTGATTTATAATCGTTTTTGATGGAGAGTGTCCTGTCCCCTCGTGCTGAGTAGAGACATTATAATGAGATATTACCACGACAAACACTCCCTAAAACAGCCTAGACGCTTTTGTGGAGGAATAAAGATTGCAAATGAATGTGATACTCAAGAGTTCTGGCAACTAACTAGTAGTGATGTATGAATTCTAGAAAAATGGTCACATAACCACCCTTCTGGAAAATCCTGCTGAACTTCAGATGGTGGATGTTTGTATTTAATTCATTCATCCATTTATCCTCTTCACCAAAAAGCGGCTTAAATTAATCAATTCAATCATTGGGAATTGGGACACTTGTCATGCTATCTGTATTTGATTCATTAAAAGTTGGTCTACTGTCAATAGGGGTTAAAGGTCAACCAGGAAATCAATGTATAATGCCTGGAAGCCTGGCTTCTCCATATGATGATTGGACGAGCTCCCAATAAGCAGGACTTTGCAACAAACAGCTAATAACTGATATGAATGTCATATACATGATTGACAGCATGCAAAATATAAAAAAGTTGATTTGAGGATGTCGTAACAATTATTTTGACATTAATAATCTTGCATTTTACATAATGCCATTTGTAAATATTTAAAGAATACATTTCTGAGCAGTTATTTTTAGCAAGCAATTCTGGAGCTTAGTGGTATTGGTTTTGCGAAGCAGCAACATTACAGACACAAATAAATAAGTAAATATTTTATAAATATTCATAACAAAAATTATTACAATTATATTATTTATAACAAAAATTTATAAATAAATAAATGTAAAAATAAAAATCAATTTAAACATTTTAAATTTATGTAGCTTTAAATTAATATAAATATATAAATTGTGTGTGTGTGTGAAAAATGACAAAATATAAGAAAAAATATTTCAAATTTGTAATTTTAAATAATTTTATTTAAAATATATATGATTTAAATATGCATGAATAAATCTTAATTTTGCTATTGATAAGTGATCTCGCCATTTGAGCTAAAGATAAATAAATAAAAAATTATTTTTTGAATAATCAAAAAAATAATATTTTAATTAATTTATTTAAGATATGTCATTGAAATATAAATAAATAAATTATATACATTTAAACATTACAAATCATAAAAAAATAAATACATTTAATGTTTGTTTAAATAATCAAAAATAATATTTTAAGTAATTTATTTAAAAATACATCATATAAATACATGAAATACATTTAAAATTTCTAAACAAGTTAGTGTAGATATTTTTCTTAAAATATATTATTTGGATGTATTATTTAGATAGACAGCACATTTTTAGCTATTTATATTTATTTTCCATCGACCTACTCTTCTCAACAAAGAACCAGCCGCAAGAGATTTTACCTGTGTTATGACAAACGGCATGTTTAAGTATCTGCCATGCTGTTTGATGCTTGTGATAAATTACATCACCAGACCCTGGTGCAGCTTCACCATTCAACCCCTCACATGTGGATTTATTTACTTTCTGTGACTCGTGCTCAATGTTCCCTTCATTCTCTACGGCACACAATACATCAGCCGAATGCGGAGTAAATACAGTACGTGGATGTTTACTCTCGCTTCGACTTTTCAGCAGCGCGCCACGTGCCAGTGGAGCAAATGCCGATGCCAGCGCATGACCAGAGCGGCGGGGACCGTCAGAGGGAGGCCCATCAATAAGGATGACGCATGGCTCCCGTACTGACACGCAACTGCTGTTTTGCCTGGAGCTGGAGTGATCTGCATGGAAGCGTGGCAGGGCCACTCCATCAAAAAGAGACCCCCTGTACCGCTGATGAATGTCTCTCTTCAGGAACTCACACTCCAGCAGACCAGGCAGGTAGCGGCATGTTCCCCATATAAAGCTTTGGAGAGCTGCCGCTGGTTTGGGGAAGAGTGGGATTTGGAAATCGCTTGGAGGTCTGATCTAGGATCAGTGAGTTCTGGCCAAATGTTGCTCTAATAGATTTAAGGATATCTCAGGCTTGGAATGTTTTAACACAAAAGAGTAACATCCAGTGATGCGCTGAAGATTTTGAGATTTCCAGCTCACTCTCATGGCATTTCAGAACTATTTTACAATTTGGCAAATTTGTATGAATTTGTGTAGGGGTGTAATGGTACACAGAGGTCACGGTACGATACATACCTTGGTTATGCGGTCGCGGTTCGATATGCATTCAGTACAACAGGAAAAAGCAACAAATCCCCAATGCTATTTTTTATTAATTTTTTTTTGTACAGACCGTAGTGCTACACACATAGCATGAACAGTTGTTTTTGAATTTTGTTTGTAATTTCAAGACTTAATACAAAAACAGAATGGACTTTTGATTTGTGAAATTATGCTACATAAGACACCTGCAAAAAACAAAAACAGACTGCATGAAAATGACAGTAGGTGGCGCTTATGGAACAGAAGCAAAATAGTGTTTTCTTGGTTAGCACTGTAAGCAAAGCAGCGCTGCGCTTATAAACTCTGCATTATACGGAGGTAAGTGGAAAAGAAAATGCCATTGAAACTCATAAAATAGCTAAATGTTCCCGTTACATTGTGATTGTTTTAAAAATTGTTTTAGCAAATTGGTAGCTAATCTGTATAAATTCATACATCTCCTTTGTATGTTTTTGTGCAATCTGTTAACACCTCATTGACAGTTTAGGGGTAGACTGCCATGCTTTATTACTAAAATTCGTATGTTTTGGTACGATTCACATTGCATGAATTTACACCAAATTGCCACCTAAAAAATTCTGAGTTGGTGGCAAATTCATATTTGTACAATTACATTTTTTATGTTTTCGTACTATCTGTTAAGGCCCTATTGATAGTTTAGGGGTGGACTTTCATGCTTTTTTTTATTAAAATCATACACTTTCATACAATTAAATTGCATGAATTTAATAAATGGTTGGGAATAAATAGTTTTGGTGAATTATTAAAATGAATTAGTATAATTTCAGTTATATGTTTCATACAATCCGTTTACGCTCCATTGATAGTTTAGTTTCATGTATATATTATATATATTATGTTTTCGTACGTTTCACATATCCACAAATTTATATGAAATTTCCGCCTCTTAAAATAGTAAAAACTGCATACAATCTCATTCGTATGCTTTCATATGATCTGCTGAAGCCCCACTGACAGTTATGTGTGGCGTGGACATTCATGATTTAAAAAAAAAAAATCATACATTTTTGTACAAATCACACGAATCTCAATTCATACAAAAATGCCACCCTGTAAAATAGCTACATATGTTCATATGAATTTGTATATTCTAATTCTTACGTTTTTTCTTCTTCTAAAAATCCAACGTTTTTGTACAAATCAAAATGGTAATTCATACAAACTGGCCACTTTTTTAAATTAGTTACGTTTTCTCTTGAGATCGGGTTGTGATATATGTTGGAGGAAAATAGATTTAGTAAATTGGTGGCTTATTTTAGTCTCATTCGTACATTTTCCTACAGTATGCTTACACTTCACTGGCTATATTTAAGGGTGGCGCTTCATGATTTTTTCCCCCAAAAAAATGTTGTTTTCATACAAATCATATCGCACTATACGAAATCGCCCCCCCTTGTAAAATAGTTACGTTTTGTCTTGAGATCGGTTTGTGATGTCTGTGGGGGGAAAATAGTTTTAATAAATTGGTGGCTTATTTTTATGAATTTGTACAGTCTCATTCGTATATTTTTGCACAATATGCTTACATTCCATTGGTGGCTATATTTAAGGGTGGAGCTTCATGATTTTATTTTTTTTCCCCCAAAAACGTATGTTTTCATACAAATCATATTGCACTATACGAAATTGCTCCCTTGTAAAATAGTTAATTTTTTTCTTGAGATCAGGTTGTAATATCTGCGTGGGAAAATAGTTTTTGGTAAATTGGTGGCTAATTCATGTGAATTTGTATTATCTTATTAATATATTTTTGTCCAATCTGCTTACACCCCACTGACAGTGAACAAATCACAAACAAATTCATACAAAATCGACAAATTGCTTATGCCCCATTGATGTCAAGCGTTTTCTTAATGCTAATGCAATTATTTTGTGTCATTTTAAAATAAAAGATAATGATAAATACAAAACATTTCATGTGTATGATGGAGTTAAAAGGACTGTGTTGAGCACTATGCTGGTGTTGACTCCTATCAAACATACTCTTTGCCTTTAACAGACTTCAGTTACATGGCAGTAGCTCTTTGAAAGCAGAGGCTCTCTGCAGTCAGTTGTCTGATCTCAGTGTGGTTTGATTCCAGCAAGTGTGTGTGAACTCAAAGTTAAGCAGGTGTGCTAATGTAAACTCTCTCTCCTATTGATCTGTGCATGAACTGCGGTTGTTTTAGAACGTCTCTCTTGAGACCTGCTGGCTATAGTGTTTTGAATATTTCACACAGATAACTCCCTGCCTCTGAATCCTCTGGCTATCAGCATGCAATTATGCTCAGAAATCTTCTCTCCTCTGCACTGTCTCAGGGCTGTATGTTTCAACAATCAGTAAACCCTGTCTTTCTATGAGTAGCGTGTTTACTGTAAGGATGAAAAAAAATCCCTACCAACTGCCCGAATCAGTTTGTTCACTGAAAGCAGTCATTATACCATCAAACCAACTATAGCAAAAAATAAATAAAAATTGGTATTTGCCACATATACCATATTTGGTATTTTTCTGCAATGGGATAAAAAAAAAAACAAGGTAATTGCAACTCTTTATCTCTTTATTTATACAATTTTGAGTTTATATCTCGCAATGTAGACATTTTTTTCTCACAATTCTGAGAAAAGTAATTGAGATATAAAGGTATAAACTATATTGATAAAGGTATATTGTGGTATAAACGTACAATTCTGAGACGAAACCTACGAGTTGTAAAATATAAACTCACAATTGCAAGAAAAAAAATCTGAATTATGAGATAAAAAGTCACAATTACCTATTTTATTTTATTTTGTGGTCAAAATATTATTATTTTACATAATACAATAATTAAAAAAACATACCTTTTATATTTGATCCCTTTGATTTTTTTTTCAACTTTATTATTTCATGAATAATTTCCTTTATAAAACATTTACATATTACATCACAAATATACCAAATGTTATTTAAGTTTTTAACATGTTTTGGTTGTACAAGCGATAACATGAAATTATCAACAGAAATTCCTAACATACTGTAAGTAAACAAGCACATTTATATATCAAATATAAGTACCAATATTTGATATTACAATGTATATTATCAATAGCTGATTTTATTGACTATTATTAAAATTTTTTTACTTCTGTGTCATTATTACCATTATAAATTTAAATTTCTGAATGTTTAATATCTATACTATGTTATATTTACATATGTAAACAAAAATGTTTATGCATGTTTAAACTGTTGACAGTAGCCACTGACTTCCATAGTATTTTTGTCCCATACTGTGGAAGTCAATGGCTAACGTCAACTGTTCGTTTTCCAACATTCTTCAAAATATATTTTATGTTCAACAGCATGAAACTCATACAGATTTGGAGTAAATGATGACATAATTTATTTTTGGGTGAGGTGTCTCTTTAATAAACAAATCACTCATTTAAGTGCAGGTGTAGGAATGCAGGAAGGTTGAGATTTAGCAGTTGTCTTGTGTTTAACAGCATTCCGCAGTCAAAACTCCTGCATAGCTACACAACTACAAACACATCAAAACAACACGACCCCAAGCTGCTTAGTAAAGCTCTAGAATCATCTGCCCTCTAGTTAAGCGTTTTGTCAATGTCTGCTTGACAAATATTTGGGCAGGCCTGCTACAGAGGGGCGGGCAATCAGTCTCTGGGATGGGGGGGCTGATGAAACAACGCTCTCTTTGTCCCGTCGCCCCCTCCTGAGTGTTTCCGTGGTGTTCGGGCAAGTTTAGGATTCCATTCACATAGTGCCTGTTTGGAAGGTCAAGCCAAGAAACGCTAGACACGTTGGCATTTTTCTTTTCAGTGAGAGAAAAGAGAGTGCAAAGAGAGGGTAAGTAAAGGTGAGCTGTGAGAGTGCTTTACCGCGGTAAACAACGTTTAAAGAGGGCTGCAGGCCTGTAAAATGCTCGCTAACAACCGTGAAGGAAGAAATACATTTACATACACTGAGAAAAAAATCATATATAAATATAAACAAGTGTGATTTTGTAAAGTCAAAATGTTTTGAGAATAATCTCAGAATAGACACTGTACAAAAATAAACAAAATCAATATTGTAAGATTGATTTTTAATATTTTTATACATTAACATATTTTGAGAATATTAAAATAAAATATATTTCCATTATATTATATTGTTTTATATTAATTTTGTATTTTTTTTCATTTTAATATTTATTTTATTAAATTTTTTTATAATTTATTTTACTTAAAAAAAAAAAAAAAAAAAAAAGTTATATTAATTTTTATTTTGTTTGTTTTTTCTCCCCAGTTTAATTTGCATATATTTGTACTGTGATGTTGTTACGTTAAAATTAAATTAAATAAATATGATTTTGTAAGGTCGAAATGTTTTGAGAATTATCTCAAAACAGACGTTTTACAAAAATAACTGATACCGAAAGAGATTGGAGTTGTAATGTTTTTATACCGTAAAATATTTTGACAATAGTCAAAATTCCAAGAATAAAAATATTTTGGTGATCATTATAGAGTACTTTAATGGAGCCCCGCACATGACATGAAGGCGATAAAGTGGTCACAAAGTAAGACTCCATTCCCATGACATGGCCAGAGTTTAACTTCATTTATTTAAGCGAACAAATCTAGCATGGCTGTGATAAAAAATAAAGAAATATATATTTTTTTTAAAAATGTGTCCACAAATGAATGTGATGTAACCAAATTTCTAATTAAAAAATCCACTTTAATATGTGGAAAACAGCAGCTTGAATGTTCTTCAAAACATCTCCTTTTGTGTTCTACAGAGAAAGAAAGCCATAAGGGTTTGGAACGGCATGAGGGTGAGGAAATGATGACTGAACTTCCAACCCTTTTGTACTGGCTACAAACAGGGCCATTGATTACTCATCCACAATGAAGTTGTTTTCCATTTCTCCAGCAGCCCCTTCCTTCCTTTTTCTCTCCCTACTTGTTAACATTTGGCAAAATAAGTAGATCCACATTTAGTTAATGATCACCCGCCATGCAAATTGGCTGTTTTGATATTCAGATGATGACTTTTCGGCTGTTTATTTACCTTCCCATATGTCCCTCGGGTGCTGTATGCTAATTTTATTCATTTCTCTGTCCTGAAAATTAGAGCAGGAAGGAAACAGTGAGCAAACAAAAAGCAAAGAGAAGATACTGTTCAAAGAGAAGGGCTGATACAAACCGAGCGCACACTCGCGCAGAAGCAGAGCATAATTGTTTAGCTGGATGTGAACTCGCTGTCTAAAGAGATAGGGAGGTTGTCACATCAATTGGACACGGCAGAGTTCAGTGCATACATATCCTGTTATTGCGCTCGAGGTGGGCCGTGAGGAACGCTACCGAAAGTCATGTGGGACCGAGACCTGATGCTCACTGGCCCACATGAGTGATCCTCTGATGTTAACGTGTGCATTTGGCTGAGGAAACGATTCAGTGCATGACGAAACTCACGAGCTTGACGTTCCTCTGCTAATACATGCAGCTCTGGGGTGTTGGTTTATTTCTGTAAGTGGGTGAATTTCTCTACTGTTACACCAGGTTTGTTTACTCCAGGAGGTTTACGATTGTGCGGAATCTGATGAATGAACTAATGAACGACACAAATACATGTCTGCCAGGAAACATGGAAAAACAAGGTTGTAGTGTTTATGCCCCTAGTGGCACAGAACGGTATTGCAAAGGTAATGATAGTTCTAGAACAGGTTTCCTTTCATCTGAAATTGTTTGGAAAACGAGGGAGTCCCAGCTTTTTGATAGAGCCAGATGTTGACATGCTGGGTCATGAAAATAAACAAAGGTTAAAAACACCACAGTGTTTACACTCCAATATCCATAACAAAAATAAAATGTATCTAAATTCAGTTGTGGCGTTTGCGTGTTTGTATTACAACCAACAACTTTTAGACAACACCGACTTTTATACATTTTGGCCATTCATTTACAAAACAATGGCATTTTGGGGGCCTGGAAATACAAACGTTTGAAAACGGGTTTTGAAGTGCAAGTTTTTGAAAACAATACTGTTATTTTCTTAACAGTATTGTGATGATAGTGGTGACGTGTGTGTATGACATGTTCAGTCTATATGTGCACATAGTGTTTCTTTTAAAAGTAACATCGCCATCTACTGGTCTGGAATGAATAATACATTGATTTTAGTCATTAAGATCTGTGTGAAAGGGGATTGTTTCAACGATGGTGTCATCTGTACATGAAAAAAACAAAAAAAAAAACACAAAATGAAAAACTTTTCCATTTTCATTACAATAGTTGTCATGTAAACACACCTTTTGTTTGAACCAAAATGAAATGTTTTGGAAACATTGAATATACCTACTCATGTGGTTTTACTTTATGTAGCCTCAAAACGTCAACATACAGTAACATTTTTACTATGAAAACAAAAGCTGGCCAAACTGCAACATCTGTGGAATATTTTTTCATCAATCTGTATTATGAAATTAAACATTTAAAAATGAAGGGGAAAAGAAGAATATATGTATCATATGTGTCAGGGCCAAAAATTAACACATTCCAAACGCCAAATGTGAGTAATAATTGGTGTTGATGAGTGTGTATCCCCATTTTATTTATTTATTTTATTTTATTTTTTAATGAAATAATGCACATAGTTACATGGCTTGTAAAAAATATTTATGACTGGTAAATTTTCTTATATTATCTGGTGTGGCAAAATTGTAGGCCTTGCTTATAGTTGAGGAAACAATTTTAATTAAGTAGTTACATGAAATTACTATAGTAATAAGTAAATTATGCAGAAGTAACTAACACTAAATCAAACCCTAATCTTAAGTACATGTAGTTCATTAATATTACTCAGTCCTTATTAGTGTAATTACACTTCAAGAAATCACCAAGGTGATATGTCATGAAAATCTGACGATTTCCATGTTTAAGTGCTATAATTGGGTCACCGGTGCATCTACCAACCCAGAAATCATGAAAAAGAACAACACAGTATTATTTTTTTTTTTTTTGGTAAGCCTTTCTCTGCAAGCTTGTGAAAAAAATAAAATGAGAGCATCAGATTTAGTTCCCCCCTTTACGTAGAAAGGGGACATTTTTATAATATTACCGCCCCTTAATCTGCATGTCTCCACCCACGTTGCCACCATTGCGTCAACGGTGTACCAGTTCTAACACTATGATGAAAGTTCTAGCAAAGCATGCTAACTGTTCTGTCTTTGACTGAACTGACAGAACACTATTCAGAGTCCCAGCCTCAGAGGAGATGAGAGCAGTGGATTTATTCATTTATTTACTGTATATTACGCTGCTGCCACACAGATTCAATATAAACATGCAATTTCTTTCCCAGCTGTTTACCTCACAGACATAACTGACCGTTTTTGTAACTCCTGTGTGTTTTTAACATAGATTTGTGTGTATTTGACAGTTTAAGTGCAATAAGACTTGAAAGAGAAATTAGAACTTGTACACATGCTTTGGATGTGTGCACTCAGAAAACCCTATATCTGATGTTTAAACTAATATGGCTTTAAAATGCATGAATTCAGCGATGGGCGATGTTTTTTTTTAGCAGAGTATCTGAGGTACAAGCTGTAAAGGCACAGCCCTATTCTGGAAAAGGCAGGGAGCAGCAGCTCATTTGAATTTAAAGAGACATGCACAAAAACAGCCTGTTTCTGCTTCCACTCAAAATAGGCATTTTCAAAATGATATAATACATGAGCTGTGGGGTATTTTGAGCTGAAATTTCACAGACACATTCTGGGGACACCTGAGACTTATATTACATCTTGTAAAAAGGGGCATAATAGGTCCCCTATTAAATAAAGTGTACAAAAAGAAAACTAAACTGTTTTTGGCTAATTTGTGGTATATTTGTATAAATTTGTATAATTTGATTTGTACAAAAACGTATGAGTTTGAATGTGATTCTGAAAAAAAAAGTTTGTTGTGGCCATTGAGGTGAATGGGAATGAGATCTCATCATCAAAAACAATATATCTAAAGCACAATCTGAACATATCAAAAACTAATTATTTTTGCCACTGTTTTGAAGTTTTTGTACATGGACACAATTAGCTAATTTTAACAAAATAAGTCGTTGTTGTAATTCATTATTTTGTAAAATAATAGATAACATCTGTGTTCATAAATAAAAGTAGACTTCTGCTGTGAAAACATTAAAGACGTTTTTTGATAGCACTTACTGTGAAGCTCTTATTTTTGGTTGTTTCTATAACTATGGGTAATTTTGGCCCTGTGGACCTTTCACTCTCTCACTAATTTATTTAATTTATCCACTAATAATGTTGAACACAAAACACACAGCATTCCCCTATTGTTAATATTTGCTTCAAGTTTAGTCATTTCTTTTCAGGAACCAAATATTAATCTTATTAACGCAAATGCTGTTTTATACAATATCCATTATATTTCTTGAAGTTGTAATCATGAATATGTAAATATTCTTGCATTATGTGTGATTTCAATTATCTCAGAAAACATAAAACTGACGGTAATGTGTTTATTGATTGATTGTGAGGGTAGATTGGGCTCCGTGTTTGAGCAAATGACTGTTATTTTTCAATGTAATCTGTAATGGATCATGTTGAAGGCTCTATTAGACTGTCAAACACTGATTCCAGAGATTTCAGATCCAGAGATTTACTCGAAGTCCTGTTCCTAACCGTCTGACCTCTGACCTTTAACCTCATACTCACAGCCAGTTGGTCACATGACACAGAGGGTATCCACAGAATAGTTTCTGTACACTTACACAGTAGTCAGTTAGAGAAGGATTATAAGTAAAAATTTTACAACGCATTTTTTTATTTTTTTTTTGCAGTTAGGTTACAATGCAGTATATTTAAAAAAAACAAATCCATAAACCACACCTAAATGTGTACAAATTATGTAACCAAAACATAATTTACATGTTTAGAGAACTATATAAGTAACCAACCAGCAATCACAGAACGCTGTATTTTGATTGCAGTCAGTTTACAATGCACCATATATATATATATATATATGTTTGACAAAACAATTTAAATATTCAGAGAACTAAAGAAATAACTGATCAGCAACCACAAAATTTTTTTACAACGTTGCATTTTGATTGCAGTTAGGTTACAATGCAGTATAAATAAATAAATAAATAAATAAATAAATCTAAAATTGTAAAAAAATAAATAAATAATAATAATAATAATAAAAAAAAAAAAAAAAAAAAAAAATATATATATATATATATATATATATATTAAAAACATTATTTACATATTTGGACAACTAAAATGATCGATAAAAATGCAATTTTAAGAAAATTATGTTTTAGTCACATATATGTCTTATAATTCAATGATCAAAAATAACAATCAATATAACTTTTTTCACTAAAAAAACAAAAATCAGACACAACTGCAACATTTGTAGAATGTTTTGTTTGTTAGCATTTGCAAACAGCTTTGGAGAATCTAAACTTGTTTTTTGAATAAAAGCTTAATCTGAACATGGAAAATTATAGATTTTTATGTAAACGTGGTTAATGTGACATACTGCAAGGGCAGAATTAAATATAATGCATACATGAAAATGATTGTTTTTCAGGTTTATTGAGACATTGTAGAAGCCGAATGTGTCTGTGGTTCTCAGAAACAGATATGGGCTGTTCACAGACAGCACGGTTTCAGTTTACCTTTATGTCTGCCGTGCAGTGCTAAAACTCACAAAGGGAGTATCGCTCACTCACTGACTCACACACACACACACACACACACTGTTACAAAACGTCAATACTCCAAGCCTGCAGGGAAGTGAAGCCACTTGGGTGAAGTTAGCCGTCCCTCTGGGAGAAGAGCCAGAGACAGTAGCTGGAATTAGTTCATAGAGTCCCTGACTGAAAGTCCTTCACTCTGTTTGGCTTTAATGTTTGCGTGTTTCTTTATAAACTTCTGATTCCACTAGAGACTTGCACATTTGTTCGGCGAGTACAGGTCCAAATCATTACAAACACAGATACTGATAGCTGAATCTGCATTACAGTGAAAATGCTTGAAATTGGAGTAGTATGTGGTAGAACAGTTCGTAAGGCTTTTTCTGTAGCGCAGGAAAATGTTCCTGATAATAGACCGTGTTCGTAGATTACAGCTGATGTCTTGCTTCAGGCCTATTCATGTGGAGTGCCTTTTTTTCTCGTATTTTAGAAACTGTCTCTACTTTTTCAGCACTGCAGAGGTTTTTTTGTTGAGGAAAAAAAGCTAATTAAAGGGATAGTGTGCCCAAAAATGATATTTATTTGTTCATTTATTAGGGGTTCTTTAAAGGCATAGTTCACCCCAAATTTATTTATTTATTTACTATTTATTTATCTATTTATTTATTTCACTAACCCTTTTGTCACTTAAAACCGATATCATTTTTATTTTTTTTTGCATGGGACACAAAATAAGATATTTAGTAGTGTTGTCAAACGATTAATCACATACAAAATAAAAGTTTGTGTTTGCATAATATATTTTGCATAATATAATATATATATATTGTGTTCTGTATATATAAATACACACAAATACAGTATATATTTTGAAAATATTTACATGTATTTACATGTCTATATTTATATTCATATAATGCATATTATAAATAAATATATTTAGAAAAAACAATTCTGAAATATATACATGCATGTGTGTGCATTTATATATACATAATATATAGACACAGTACACATACATATATTATGTAAACAAAAACTTTAAAAGACTTCAAAGACATAGCTCACCCAAAATTCGTTGGAAGGGAACATATTTAGCGAGTGATGGTTTCAACTACTTTTATTGTGCTTTTATGATTCTTTTTGAACATTAAAAAGTGGAAAAGAGCATTCTGCAAAAATATCGCCTTATGGTTTATACAGGAAATTAAACATTATACAGGTTTATACAGAGTAAATAGAGACTGAATTTAGATTTTGGAGTGAACTACTCTTTTATCATTTCAACTAATAAATAAATCATTCTCAAAAGCTATTTCAGTTCTAACTGGCACCTTTTATTTTTAAGATTCTCTCCATATATTCATCATTTTGGCAGCGAAATCTCATTAACTAAACATCTGTTATCATACACATTTGTCTGTTGACTTGGGATTTGTCCTCAACCTATCCATATCCACAAAATCAATATCAATACAGTAGTAAGTCAGAGATAAATAGGCGGGGATTTGGAGGCGGTGTTGTGAATGGTGTTTGTTTAGTAATCTCTTTCCACAGGGCTTCTGAGTGAAAGCAGATAGCGCATCTAATGATCTGCAGTGCTGCGGAGTCTCTCAAGCCTTCTGTGAACCCATCTCTTGCACAGTCTCTCAAAGGCAAATGAATCCCACCCTTATCTCCCCTCTGCACGGCCAGATACATGCTGATTGAGAAAGATCCCAGTTGTCTTGGCTGCTGGAGTGTCTGCGGTGGGGGAGGCAGATGGCAAATGGACCGAGAGAAGAGAGCCAACAGGTACTGCATCATACCGACACAACAAATTAGATTCAGCCACGAGGGGAGGGGAAGGAAGAGTCGCCCGAAGAGCAAATTTAAACACGCGTTTACTGTAGATGGAGTCTCGCCAGTGATAAAGTCCTTTCCAGATAGCGATCTGGGAGACTACCTTCTTTGAGGTCAAGCAATCCCATCATCCTTTGTGGCATGGGACAAATAAGAGCGGCCGGGAAAAAGAAAAGGGAAAGATGGTCTGAAACTCTTGAAAAGAAAACCTTCAAACTTTCATTTCTCAGGGGAAAAATAAAAACATAAAATAATATTAATCATTATATATATAGTATTCATACCCTTAACAAAATATTTAGCTGAAGCACCTTTACAGCCTCAAGTCTTTTTTTGTTGGCTGCGACAAGCTTTGCTCATCAACATTTGGCAATTATCTGCCATTTGTCTCCTCACTTCTTCACCTCTCAAGTTTTTTCAGGTTGGATGGGGGTAGACGCACATTTTCAGGTTTCTCCAGAAATATTTGATTGGGTTCAAGTCCAGGCAGTGGCTGGGCCACTCAAAAGACATTCACAGCGTTGTGTATAAGCCACTCTTGCTGTGTGCTTAGGGTCACTGTCCTGTTGGAAGGTGAACCTTCTGCCCAGTCTGAGGTTCTGAATGCTCTGGACTGGGTTTTCATTAAGGCTATCTCAATATTTTAGTGCGTTAAGCTTTTCTTCTACTCTGATAAGTCCTTCAGTCCCTGCTGCTGAAAAAACAGCCCCACCTGCTACCAGCACACTTTACTTTTGGGATGGTATTCTGCAGGTGATAAGCAGAGCTGGTTCCCTTCAAACATGATGCTTGGTATTGAGGTTCATCAGACCAGAGAATCTTGTTTCTCACAGTCTGAGGGTCCTTTAGGTGCATTTTTGCAAATTCCAAGTGTGTTTTCATGTGTCTTCATTGAGGAGAGGATTGAGTTTGGCCACACCGCCATAAAGCCCAGATCGGTGGAGTGTTGCAGTGATGTTTGTCCTTCTGTAGATTTCTCCTATCTCCACATATGATCATGGAGCTCAACTAGAGTGACCATCAGGTTCTTGGTCACCAGTCTAACCAAAGCCCTTCTCCATCAATTGCTCAGTTTGGCCAGGAGGCCAGCTCTTGGAAGAGTCCTGGTTGTTTCAAACTTCTTCCATTATGGATAATGGAGGCTACATGCTTCTGTGACCCTTCAATGCTGCAGATATTTTTTTTTTCTGAACTCTTCCCCAGATGTGTGGCTTGACACAAACCTGTTTCTGAGCTCTACAGGCAGTTCTTTTGACCGCATGGCTTGGTTTTGCTCTGATATGCATCTTCAACTATTAGACCTTTTATTAAGTCATGTGTGCCTTTCCAAATCATACTCATTCAATTGGATTTGCCATAGGTTACCTTCACTCGAAGTGTGGACACATCTATAATATGAATGCTCCTGAGCTAAATTTCAACTGTCCCAGATAAGGGTATGAATACTTATGCAATGGAATCAATTAAGTTTTATATTTTTAATACATTTGCAATGTTAAAAACAGTTTTTTGCTTTACCATCATGGTGCATGGAGTGTAGATTTATGTGGAAAAACAATAATTTAAAGCAGTTTAATATAAGGCAGCAATATAACAAACGTGAAAAAAAATATTTTTGCAAATAATAATTATTATTATTATCTGGATTCAGAAACATTCAAATACAGCTCTAAAATACTGTACCTTTTTAAATAAATAAATAGCTATTTTATTGCATTTTTTATAATACATTGCACTATAATAAACAGCATTAGAAATAACTATTGTATTTTGTCAGAAATCCTGGTTACCATAGTGCATTTTTGCAAGGGAAGAAACCTATTAAATGAACACAAGCACTTCTTTTTTACTGACAGCAGATCAATTTTCTCCCATTGTATGCAATTTTACTGCTTTTATATCGAGCCTCTTATTTCTACAGGAACCAGCCATTTGCAAATTCAGTCCCTTGCTGTTTCTCAGAGCAGTTTGTGCTGATCAGTGCATCTTTAGAGGAATTGACTTTTTGACTTTTGGTTTTTAGCTACGATTCACTTCCAAAAGCAGTGACCTTTTCATTTCCTCATCGCCACATGACCGCTTTCTATCAGTCGACCTTCTTTCGATCGTCAGCTTGTATGGAATTGCTTATGCAATAACGCAGCTCTCAATACGAGTGCATAATTACACTACTTCTAATCATTACAGACCAATTTTTCCAAGACGAGAGACCGGAATAGTGGGTCTTCAATATTTTAGATGTTATTTCGAATCTACTTGATCACAATTAAACATCAATAAGTCCGACTGAGCCGCTGGTGTCAGTTCTGGTTGAGAGATATAATGGTAAATGTCTGGATCGATGCCTGCCTTCATATGAGGTTGATATCCGTCACAGCAGATGGATTTTGACATGTTTCTCTCTGCATACGGTCCCGGCACAGACTGCAGAATGAGTAGCTTCATAACACACATTTAGGCGGGATCCCTGCGGAGAAACGCTGGGGCGATCATGCATTCACTTCTTACGTCAAGAGTGTTTTTTAGCCGTTAGGGCTCTGCTTCACATATATGATGTATTCAAGTCAAGAGCCGGGAAAACCAACATGCAAGTGTCATGCAATACATTATCTGCACCTAGATGTGCTTTAGGTCTGCACTGTGTGACCATGTAGTGATTATGCTATCATTTGAACTGATATTACGTTGGTTTTTTTAACATCATTATTATTATTATTAGTTGTAGTAGTTGTAGTAGTATTAATATAGGAAGATTTAGGGACATTCATTCTCGAGGATTGGGAAATGCTGGCAGATTCAAACCTATTGATTTATAGCTCAACATACCGGTATGTGCACTGCTTCTAAACCACTACTTTGACCAACATGAATGTCTTAAAACGATTCAATGTAGTGTTTCTCACAGCATATTGTGAATTTCCATACTATTGGCCTTTAGTGTTGTGTGCTTATTGCAGATGTACCGCTGAAGTTTCATCAGAAATGAAAGAACCAAAGCCTGCCATTGATTTAAACACGGTTCGTATAGCCTAATCTCTCAACGTTACTGATGCGCAACTTTCTCTGGTGTCATTGAGCATTCTGGATCAGCATCTGGAGTTCCATGGACTCATAAATCCCCTCTGGCTTTGTGTATGAGTGAAGACTAAGGACTGTGCTAATGAGCATCTGCATAAGTAGAGGCAGTTTGTCTCGACCCAGTGGGAGACTCCCATTCAAACGCACTAAAACAAAGACACCGCAATGGCTTCAAAAGAAACTCAGGAAGAAGAAAGTGGAATCCATGCCGGCTGGCTCAAAGAACTCCGAATGCAAATGGATTTGTTTAGGATTAGACATGTGAATCCTTTAGTAAGAGAAAAGGAGGACAATCCTCCTCCAATCTTGGCTTTTCAGATTAATGTAGCACTGGTGAGCCACAATGCCCAGCTTCAGTCCAGGAAGGTCAGCGAGCAGCTGTGAGAGTGTGGGATATGAAGGATTTGGAGCATTTGTTTTCATGTCCTGTTGTAATCAAATTAGCCAAAAGAATCGGCCGAAACAAAGACAGTGAGGGATTTGAGACTGGCACAGCAAGTGTGATACTCTCTGGCAAATGTTTTATGATACTGAAGCTAAAAAAAAAAAAACAGTTAATAAACAATCTGATATAATTCATGTTTATTGGTATTCAGACATTAAACATACTGTACATTTTAATACATTTCGAAATGACAGCATGTACAATGTACTGTATATTTAATACATTAGATGATTTTTATTTTATTTTATTTCTAAAACAACACTCTTCTCTCCATATTACTTTTTTAAAATAGTTTTTTTATTGGAAACTGCTGTGAAAAGTTTTCATTAAGCTTATTTTAAAACTGAAAAAAGCAGTGAACTTTGTAACAAAAACGTGTTACAAATTTCAGTCGCAAAAATGAATAATTGAAAAATTATGTTTATATTATTATATAATTATGTTTTTATAGATCGTATAAAAGCTTTTTTCTATACTGTCACCTCTATACTACTGAAATAAGGTAACTGCAAGGTAACTTTTTTTTTTTGTAATTCTGCATTTATATTTCTCACAATTCTGAGAAAAAAACGTATGATATAAAGCAAGTCAGAATTGTAAGATAAATACTCGCACGTGCACAAAATTGTGAGATAAAAGGTTGCAACTGACTTTGCAATTCTGATAAAAAAGCCCACAATGTGGGTTATAAACTCAAAGCTCTAAAATATAAAGTGCAAGACAAACTTCTTTTGAATTTTGAGAAGAAAAGTCGGAATTGTGAGATATAAACTCGCAATTGCACAGAAAGTCTGAATTCTGAGAGGAAAAGTCAATTATATTTTTTAATGATCTTTTCTTTCTTTTTTTCAGAAAAGAAAAAGAAAAAAAAACAGAATCGTGAGATGTAAAGTCAGAATTCTGAGGAAGAAAAAAAAAAATCAAAATTGCAATTGTAATATTCTATTGCATTCCAGGTCTACAGAACTTGGCATTAATGATATTATTGGGTACTTAAAAAATACCTTTAAGTAGCATCATTGTAATAAGCTTGTTGTTCCCACGTGTCTTGTAGTGTAGCTAACTTCTTCAAAATAATATCTTGAACCAACATACTTTAAATTGTGAGTAGCTAGCTTGACAAGTTAAGTAGCTTGGAAAGGAAACAAAGAATAGATGTCCACTTACTTGGATATTTCTGCCTCCAGCACACTTCCACCTCGAATCGTGCACCAGACCTGTTTTTAGATATTTTCCGTTTCTCCAGAAACCCATTAAGATTGTGCAGTCGTCGTTGTCTGCGAAGGTGATACTTCCAAGCGCTTAATTGTACTTCGGCAAGATTCTCCACGAGAGGCCACGGATGTCGAATTACCTAAATTATCTAAATCATAACACATCACTGGCCCAGTTTCTTGTATGCTGCTGTAATTAAACACTTAGCGTATGAGTGATGAGTTGAATACAAGCCCCCTCCGTTTCCCGCGCAGTGTTGGGGGGGTGTTGGGTTGGAGAGCGGAGAAAGAGATGAGGAAATGAAATTGTTGGAAAACAGCAAGGAGAAGATTCCATTATCTCATGATCAATACGTCTATTTGTGCCATCCGTTCAATTCAGAATCTCTTTTCTTTGAGAGAATGGCATAGATATACTGAGCCGGATGCACTGTGGGTTGACTGCCTTGAGATTGTTTCCTAATGCGGGTCCTTATGGGATTTATTCTATCGTAATGACAGGAGGTGGGTTTCACTTATGTTTTGATGGTCCTCTACGATGAGTGGAGTGGCAAATACGCTAGCGAATAAGCACTAGAGGTTTCAGTCATCCATTCTACCTGCCCGTAAGTGGGTAAAATACCCTTTGAGGGGGTAAAAGAAGGTTATTTCTGAAGAATTTACCTGAAATTGGAGATGACAGAACTTGTTAGCGAGCAAAACGCCGCCCCGCCATCGGAATCGGATCATAATTCTAGGTTGAATGTTCGCACTGTGGCGTTAGAGTGTAAAAATACACAAATGCTTTCAAATGGGAACATCGGGTGTCAAATTACACAGCCAGATTAATCCGAAAATGTGCTATTTCTATTGTTAAAAGCAGATGACACAGAAATTACTTTAATATCCTATACATCATATCAATTTACTGCGCCAATGTTCCAGCAAAGCATTGAACATGTCGGCAATTTACAGTGAATAACTTAGGAGGGCTACCTTGCGAGTTAAAATGAGATTCGTTTGATTGAAATGGCTCATATGCTGCTAATCGGTCCTTTCATGCAAAATGTTGTACCCTGGAGTCCTTTTAGAGCCATGTCGTTTGATTTTAAATCTAAGAATTCACTATAATGCATCAGTTTCGGAATGATCTGGATCCACGATGAAGATCAGTTTGACTGACATTCGAAAATAAAATAATTGGTTTAATATGATGCGCATTATTTACTTAAAATAACAGCATTTAATATGCGAAGAGGGGAGAAAACAGTTTAGTCTCCATTTAGGTTTTATATCTCCAGCTCATCCGTCAGTGGTTTCTGCATTCACTCACAAGCGGATGTTTTTCTAACCTTATTTGTCACATACAGTGGGCTATAAATAGCAGCTTCCTGTCCTCGTCCGCCACAGTCGCAGGTTTGCAGGGTCTCCCACAGCATCCTTGTGCAGCAGAAGGCAAAATGATTTGAACTGTTAGCTTTATTTAAACGTGAACCGTATGTTAACGTCTGTGGTTTATACAAGGTTCCCATGGTCATGGTAAACCTGGAAATATCACACTGCATAACAATCATTTTTCATATTTTATGCATGAATCTAAGAAAATCAGTTTGTGCTTAAACCTTGAAAAAAAAAAAAAAGGACGTCATGGAAAAAGTCATCTTATTGTGCTAATTTTTTCTTCTCAATATGAATATCTATAAGTAAATATTATAATATAATATGTATATAAATAATTATTCTCAAGTATATATATATATATATATATATATATATATATATATATATATACACACACACACACACTTTAGTAGTTAATAATTTTGTTAATATTTGATTAATAATTATGATTGTAATTACCAGGCCATGAAATATTTTGTGGTAAACATTCATTTTTCTAGTTACGATCTTGTATAGAATTATATTACTGTATATTTCACACAGCATACATGTTTAAAGAAAGTTTAAATTTCGCAAACTGTCAGTAGTTCCACCCCAAATTCAAGCTAGTGGTTGACCTATGTTGCCATGGCAGGCCTCTTCCAGACTGCAATATCCTTTTGTTCCACTAGTGGCGCATAAAGTCGTTATCCACTGATAATCCATTGTTGGGTTGCACTTTATTTTACAGTACGTGTACTTACGATGTACTTACAGTGGACTTACCAAAGAAAGTACTGGTAATATAAGGTAACTACATGGGATAGGGTTAGGTTTAGGGGTAGGTTCAGGTTTAGTACCCACTTATTACCTAGTGTTTGTAATTACTACAATACGTACATAGTATGTACATGAGGAACAGGACTGTAAAATAAAGTGCTACCCATTGTTGTTATAAATATGTACGTGTGCAATATTGTGTTAAATTCCAATAGAGAACTATATTTTGGCTGCAGACGACTTGGAATATAGTGCACTAGTTGTATGGACAACTTTTAGGGGCTGTTCAGACAAAACACATTTTTGTGTTCTCGCATTTTTTCACTGCGCTGCTTTTCCATTGTTTTTGCACGTAAACATGGATGTTGCGCTCACATCCTGTGTCTTTTGCGGAATTTCACACATAACGCGCCATTCTAAAAACACAGCTAAGGTTAAAAGAAGCTCAGCTTTTAAAATCCACATGTATAGAGTTTTTCTTTTATCCCACTGCCTTGCGTTTCACACTTTTGCGTTTAAAAACGCAAAACTGTGTGAATGGCCCCCTTTGATGCTCTTTATTGGAGCTTGAAAGCTCTTTTTCACTTACTATATGTTTTTGTTTTATAGAAAAGAACAGTATAAACATTCTCTGAACATTCTTTCAGAATTCATTGAAAGTTTACAATGACTTGAGTGTGAGAAAATAATGGTTGCTTTTGTATTTTTGGGTGAATTCCTCTAAACTTGTTGCATGTATGAGTAAACTCAAGTTTGAATCATTTCCTGAGCCAATTGCTTCTCTATCTAAGGCAAAAGCTACTAAAACTAATGTATATGTCTAAAATAAAACCTTAACACCATAAACCCTAATTCTCCTCGGTTCTATATTTGTTCCCATGTTTGGGCGGCTTTTCCTGAGGTTAAATATGAAGTGAAGAGGAAGATCACAGAGGGCATTAGTTACGATTAGGAGTTCGGGTGGGTAGGTCTTGCCGATATCCCAGCAGCCATCATTAGCTCATCACGCAGCCTCCAGGGGGTGGGCACCATCAATCTACCCGACAGGGGCGGCCGGGCGTAGGTAGCCCAGCATGAGGGAGAGCTCCGCTGCCTCCACAATCAATCCAGACAGAAACAAATGAAGGGCTCTGGAGATTCAACTGAAAATTAAGAAGGCAACCGGTGTGATGCAAACTTAAGAAGCAAAGCATGTTGAGTGCCAGTGGGTAATCATCTCCTTTACAGTAGATTTCCTTTTCACTCTTCTTCAGCGGTTTTTGCACACTATTCTACCTTGGCATCAATCACATCCATATGACTCGCCCCTCATTCGTAGATAAGTTGGCGCATGAATTTTCCTACAAGTTTGGTTGGGAATTGGCGATATGAAGTTATACACAGTGTAGCAGTGCAATGTGACTGGGGAAACTACATTTCTTTATTGTGGTTGTCAATTTAAAGGAATAATTCACCAAAAAATGAAAAAGTGCTGAATATTTACTCAACCTCAGGCCATCCAAGATGCAGATGAATTTGTTTCCTCATCAGATTTGGAGAAATGTAGCATTATATAACTTGTTCACCAGTGGATCCTCTGCAGTGAATTGGATAGCCCGAGGGTAGAGTAAATCTTCATCAAATTGTAATTTTTGGGTGAACTGTACATTTAACATGTTAAATTTGTGAGATGCCCCTCAGCTTCTACTTAAATTTAAAATATAAGCGACAGAAAACACCCACTTTCAGATAAAGATTGTGATCATAACACTCTTTTGACTAATTTTTAATATTGTATCCATCTCTCTCTCTGATCCTGCCCTGCTTGACATGCTCTCCTCCCACCTCATCATGAGTGTCAAGTTTATGGGGTCAGACCTGTTTACACGGATATCTTAACTTGAAGCTAGTAATTACTCTCTGACCCCACTCTTTGGTCACTGAGATGACCGGCTAGCTTGTGTGGTCTGAAGCTGTGTGGCTGATCAAAGTGAAAAATATGATTCAGATTGGGGCCTGTAGGTTAATTATATACTTTAATCACAGGAGAAGTTTCTGTTGCTGTTGATTTGCAGTGCATAAATAACCAACTATTTTGAAAAATGTTGAAAAATTGCATGAAAGATTTTATTAAAGTTAGTTCTGGTCTGCAAATTTTACTAAATTGTCTTCTGTAATTTACACGTAGTGTAATCTACTCAGCCATATGAGAAACGAGTCTAGGTAACGATTTAAAACGAACAAGTCAGTATGTAGGGCTTCTGCTTCAGGGTTTAACTTGACCGAGAGTTTATGAACCCAGCTACAACCACGTGACCTCGACTTTTCCTCAATACCTCCAGGTGAGTAACCCATGAGTTCCCGCTAGTTTCACTGCTCGCACTAGGTTTATTACAGTTTTGTATGCCGCGTAGCCCTTCAAAACCCATTTCCCAGATTATGACTGGCCTATTTGTGAACCCTCTTGAGTTATACTCTCTCTCCTCCTCACTGAAATGCCCTACCTGTCTGCATGTTGAATTATGTAGTTCAACTGTATTTCTCCTTGCAATGGCGAAATAGTCCAGTGAAGATGGATTAAAATATACACAAGTTAATCCTATCAGGACCGTCACTATGCTGAATAATAACGCGGTTGCAAAAACCGACCCTTGACTCTGAAGTGCAATCTTCTAAGCTAAGAAAAACACTGCTCTACGGCGTCTGTTTTCATTGTGCAAATTGGTTGGGAGCATTATTAAGCAGCCTGCAGTGATCTCCAATGCTGTAAAATAATAACTCCGGCCACGGTGTCTCAGTGACCTTATTTATTCCATTCAATAGAACAAATGAAAAAAAATAGGGAAAAAACTGCTCAATTTCAACGAGCCCCGTGAGTCAGCACTATGCCTATCTCTTAAATACATGTCAAATATACACAAAGCTTGCTAAGATAAACAGTTATTAAAATTGAGTTATTCTCGGATAATGCGGTGCAGTGCAAAACATTACGGAATCCCATTCGGCCCGATTAGTTACAGTGCACACAAAAACTATTTACTTAAGCCACATTTAAAATGCATGAATGTCACTGCATTAGAAATGTTCTATAAACTATGCTGTGTTCTTACTTTTTACTTTTCAAATTTAATATTTAATATCTCATGACATTCATTGAATGTCTGTTTTGTTCCGATGATTAACACTAAGCAAAAAACAACAACAAGCGGAGTTTGATTAATGGATGAATGAATCTTATAAGCCGGTTCTTTGTAACGAAAAACTCACATTATTTGATGATTTACACGGATTAAAGATTTGTTAATGGAAGTGTTATGTAGTGAATCAATGAAAACTAATATGCATCATTTATTTCCAGTTGTCACTTGGTTTGATGTTTTGTTAGCCTATTTAATGCAGTGAAATTCCTGACTTAAATATGCACATGATTATCCTAAAATGTTCATTTTATGCAATAATAAGCACTAACTCCTAGTTAAAAATATCACGGTCAATAATTAGCTTCATAAGTTTCACCTGGCATGAAATGGATGAAAATTGGGGAGAGATATGCATACTGATATTGATAAAATTGCTGTAATTATGGAAAGTGCTCTAAGCAAGTGCTGACAAGGGGGAAAAAAAAAATAGGAAATTACTGAGAGTCATAATTAGGGATTTAACATTTCTACAAGATTAACAGCATTACATGGATATTGAATGCATATTGATGCATATTGAAAGTGAAACCAAAAATGTTTCTTTTGTTTGGTTTTGTCAACAAAACATTTGTCATGCTTAATATTTTAGATTATTCCAGCACCCCAGGCCAGGATAAAATGTCAAAGACACATTTCTGGCGACTCGTAAATTCTTCCATCATCATCAAAACATGATTCCAGGAATGATTCCTCAATCATTTTATCCAGAGAAAAAATGGGCATCAGTAGTCTTTTGCCGAAGTTGCCCTTAGGTTGCTTCTCGGAAAGTCACAAAACCAGCACTGTCCTCGAAGCTGCCTACCAAAATTTAGTCAAGAATGCCTGGGATGCGCTATTGTTGCATAACTAATGTTATTGTAAGAGATAAATATTCACATCCATATCCACTGGTGCAAGTCTGTCTGCCCTGCACACTTGATCATCCAATCACCTTGACACATTGCAGCTTCTCCTTTACCTTGAGTTGTTTTCATTCATCACTGTGCTGACTTCAACACTTTGCTTTAGAGAGAAATCCTTTCTTTTCTCACTATTAATTTTGTTAATATTTTCGCCATATAATAAAAGTGGATGAGCTCCGCCACCATAGGAGTGCCATTTGTGTTCACAACAGTTCATAACACTCACTAAGCCCAAATCTAAACTGTGTTGTAATTAATAAGTAATATTTTAAAGACGTATAAGCATTTTAACATCTTAGTTACAATTACAAAGAAACTGCAATTAATTAATTGGATTAAATGTGAGATTTTGTAGTAAAAAAGCATACTTTTTTTTACCTCAAATTATTAGTGAACTGTCCCTTTAAATGACGAAGAGGAAGTGACATCATTGAGTCTTCAGAGGAGCCATCTTTAAAAGTTGGTAAGTTCCACTCTCATTTAATTATGTAATTTAGTCACATGTAACTACTTACTTCCCAACACTGGTTATTTTAAAGTAACCACATGATTTGTTCTATAATCAGTCAATTGGGAACAACAGATACATTTTTTGGGGGGTAAAACTTTTATTCTATACATAAAATAATGTGTTTTCTGTGGATTTAAGTTTTTAAAAATCACAACATGCAAAATGCACTTATTTCATGGCGTTGTCAAACTCTAAAAAAGACAGAAAACAGCATGAAAGCAGTCTATATATTTTGTGTTAATATATATTCATTCATGTGATGAACAGACAGAAATCTCAGCCATTAATCACGCCTCTGCATGATCTAACCTGTTACATTCATGTTCAACTTTTTTTTTTTTTTTGCGCCATTCCTACTATGCAGCACTATTGTCTTATATATTGGATGCAATATTATTTTGAAGACTGCGATTTTTGAGAGGCTAGCAACAGCATGCAAGCTTTGAAAGGATAAGATCCCACCCTCCCTGCAAATCACTCTCCAAAGCTTCGCCTCCTCTAAAATGAGTTGGGGGAGGATTGAATGCAACATGGTCAGTTTATCTCATGTCTCGTTCACCGATGAGAAAACATTACAAGTACAAAGCACATCATATTATGATAATTTGCCTTCCATTCTCGCTCGCTTTGCAATAGCGTAATGCAACACGCTGATGACGTATCATGTTTGCATGAACAGGGTGCACAGAGGTATGCAAATGCATACATTGACAGGCAGGTAGGACAGCCTATCGTAGCCCTCAGGCCGAAGAATCTGATTGGACGGACATTTTATGGTCATACGCCTTCCACAGACGAAATAAGTGCATATAAATACATTTAGACCACTTATTATTTTCCAAAAATGAAAATTCTGTCATTAATTACTCACCCTCATGCCGTTCCAAGAACACTTTTTGTGCTCAAAGAAAACAAAAATAACGACTTCATTCAACAATTCTTCCCACTTCTTCACTACCTCTGCACTTAAACAATGCATGATATTCTTGTCGTGATACTCTCTATAATGGCACCTTAGGGTGACTCGAAGGAGACTAATTACACAAAAAGTATTCTCGCTGCTTTGTAAAATTACGGTTGAACCACTGATGTCACTGTTTTACTGATGTCCTTACTACATTTCTGGGTCTGGGAATATTTCATTTGCATTGCTGTCTGTGCAGGGTCAGAAAGCGCTCAGATTTCATCAAAATATCTTAATTTGTGTTCCGAAGATGAACGAGTCTTACGGGTTTGGAACGACAT
Organism: Barbus barbus; assembly: GCF_936440315.1. NCBI lineage: Eukaryota > Metazoa > Chordata > Actinopteri > Cypriniformes > Cyprinidae > Barbus > Barbus barbus. The sequence goes on from NC_136727.1 coordinate 17,272,381, forward strand.
GAGGGTGAGTAAATAATTGCAGAATTTAATTTTTTTCTAAATCTCTTTAACTTAGTAATTGTTATCGGGATGTGAAGAGAGCTTTTTAAATTTAGATAAAATGAAAACTAAAAGACTTTCAAATCACATGAGCCAAAATTTTATTCACAATAGAACACAGAGAACATAACACATGTTTAAACGAGAAATGTTACTCTTTTATCTACTAAATGAGCTCATTTCAAATTTGATGCCTGCTACAGGTCTCAAAAAAGTTGGCACTGGGGCAACAAAGGGCTGAAAAAGCAAGATATTTTGAAAAGATTCAGCTGGGAGAACATCTAGCAACTAATTAAGATAATTGACATCAGGTCTGTAACATGATTAGCTATAAAAGGGATGTCTTAGAGAGGCAGAGTTTCTCAGCAGTAAAGATGGGCAGAGGCTCTACAATCTGTGAAAGAGTACGTAAAAAGATTGTGGAATACTTTGAAAACAACGTTCCTCAACGTCAAATTGCAAAGGCTTTGCAAATGTCATCACCTACAGTGCATAACATCATCAAAAGATTCAGATAAACTGGAGAAATCTCAGTGTATAAGGGACAAGGCTGAAGACCTTTGTTGGATGCCCATGGTCTTCGGGCCCTCAGACGACAATGCATCACTCATCGGCATGATTCTGTCATTGACATTACTAAATGGGCCCAGTAATACTTCCAGAAACCATTGGCGGTAAACACAATCCTCCGTGCCATCTGCAGATGCCAACTCAAGCTCTGTCCTCCAAAAAGGAAGCCATATGTTAACATGGTCCAGAAGTGCAGTCGTGTCCTGTGGGCCAAGGCTCATTTAAAATGGACTGTTTCAAAGTGGAAAAGTGTTCTATGTCAGACGAGTCCAAAGTTGACTTTCTTGTTTAAAATCACGCACACCGTGTCTTCCGGGCTAAAGAGGAGGGAAACGTTCCAGCGTATCATCAGCATTCAGTTCAAAAGCCAACATCTCTGATAGTATGGGGGTGCATAAGTGCATACGGAATGGGCAGCTTGCATGTTTTGTAAGGCATTATGAATGCTGATATAAAGGTTTTAGAGCAACATATGCTCCCCTCCAGAGGACAATGCAAAACCCCATACTGCAGCTATCACAACAGCATGGATTTGTAGTAGAAGATGCTGAATTGACCTGCCTGCAGTCCAGATCTTTCATGTGTAGAGAACATTTGGCGCATCAAGACGACCACAAACTCTTAAGCAGCTGGGAACCTATATCAGTCAAGAATGGGACCAAATTCCAACTCCAAAACTCATAATCTCGTTGCCCAGACATCTTCAAACTTTTTGAAAAGAAGAGGAGATGCTGCACCATGGTAAACATGCCCCCGTCCCAAATATTTTGAGACCTGTAGCAGGCATCAAATTTGAAATGAGCTCATATTGTGCATACAATTTTAAAACTTCTCAGTTTAAACATTTGTTATGATATCTATGTTCTATTGTGAATAAAATGGCTCATGTGATTTGAAAGCCTCATAGTTTTCATTTTATTCTAATTTAAAAAACATCCCAACATTTACGGAATTCGGGTTGTAAGTTAAAATAATAATAGGAAATAATCATTTATAAATTACAATTATGAATATAAATATATGAAAACATTATATATATATATATATATATATATATATATATATATATATATATATATATATATATATATATATATATATATATATATACATTCATAAAATGAGATGCATTTACTTGAGAAATAGTGTAAAATGTTATTACAATTTAATTTACTTTTAATTCACATAATATATACATATATATATATATATATATATATATATATATATATATATATATTAAAAGTAAATTAAATTGTTGTAACATTTTGTACAAACAGATACTTGTACTGGAAGACAAGACAAACATATCGAGGAAGTAAATGAGTTTTGCAGTGTGAGTAGGCGATTCCTTCATGTTGTTCCGGATGCATCAGGATAGATTAGCATGCACACAGCAAATGTCATGTTCATCTACATTTCTGCCTTCCTCCAACTGCGGTTTCATTTGTGACTGGCTCACCTCAAGCTGATGTTGATGTCTATATGCTTCTTTTGTACTCTATATACTAAAACACACACTCATATCCTTTAGACAGCAGGTGGGCACAGTTTATTGAGCTCAGACCCGACTCGGTCTCCATCGCCTCTGGGCACCACGCTGTCTTTTCCCCCATCTATTGTATTCATGGCATGTTTAGGTCGCGTACATTCATATCGGATATAATGGCCTGTGCCGGGCAGAATCGCGGCCAAAGTGAGGAGTCCAGCATTCCTGGCTGCTCTCCAGAGATACGAGTGGATTTATGGAGATCGGGGGCCGGGACAATGAAACGCCGTGTGCTCGTTCAGCCGTGGAAATGAGCTTTAAAGAGCCACTGAGACACGGTTCACCATCTTTTTCCCTGGAGTCCACATAGATGCTGCTTACCTACTCTCGTCCCGCATAGAGATTGGCTTGATGGGAAGCAGAGGAAGGAGTAATCCTCCCGCGCTCCCGGCACCGGGAGATGATGATGAGGAGATGGCTCCCAGCACTCCTATGGAGATAATTACCAGCCGCGCTCCCGCCGTTTCACTGAGACATGTGTCTGTCTGTGAAGAAAAAGCAGAAACTACTTTGAAACTGGAGCTTGCCAAGTTACTTGCTACTTATAATTTGAAGTAATTAAATTGAGCTTTAGCTGCACTACAAACTGTTAACATAACTTTTTAAATGACTGTCAGATTATATAATTCACTTCTTTAATCAGAGCAGTACTTGTCTGGCACAAAAGAAAAAGGATCTTTTTAAGTGAGTCAGTTATAGACTAATTCACCCAGAACAGAAAATTATGTTAATGTTTTCTCACCTTCATGTTGTTTTAAACCTGTATGCAGTTACATTTTCTGTGGAACACCCCTGCTGAAAAAACAAAAACATAAAACAATAGAAACCATCACAGAAATTCTAATGGTTTCTATCTATCTATCTATCTATCTATCTATCTATCTATCTATCTATCTATCTATCTATCTATCTATCTATCTATCTATCTATCTATCTATCTATCTATCTATCTATCTATCTATCTATCTATCCACATTCATTCATCTAAATTTTAAATTCAGCAAATTTTAATTAAAATGTCCTTTTTTGTTTGATTTTACCTAAAAATCGAGGGACAAAAAAACTCAATCAAGAAATGTTTACTTTAGAAGCAATGCTGAATACAATATTAAGACTTAATTTCAAAAAGTGTACCTGAGTAAAGAAAATATATATTTTAAACCTATTTAATATACAATCTGTAAAAACAGTCAAATAATTAATGTTTTGTTGTAGTTGTTGTTGTTACCTGGTAAACAATAAAAAAGAGACTAAATAAAGAATTAAAAACTCATTGAGAAGTGTTTCTCCAATGAGTTGCGTTCGGTGCAGCAGTTTGCAGCGTGCTTTAGAAACCCATCTCCTTCCCCAGCTCCACCTGCATACTGTAGACCTGCTACAGGGATAATTTAATGTATGCTATATATGGGAGTTATTTATATTATATCTGCAGTAGCAGTGTTTCATACACGCTCACAGCAGCATGTATGTACCATGCTAATCTTTCAGAGAGTTGTCATGACAGAAAAAAGTTTTTCTCTACAAAAAAAAGAGGATATAATATGATTCAAATGATTATCTATGATTATTTAATAATATGTAATAATAATCATATTTACTATAATCAGTGTTTGAATATCGCCACAACTCATTCAGCTATAAAGATCAATGTGGAAGAGAATTTTACAATCCAGTCAGCCAGTCAGCCATTATCACTCTGTTATTCATTATAAAAAAGTTACAGGTTACTAGAAAAGCTACACTATTCTGAACAACTGTTCTGCTGCTGAAAATGTAGTTGAAATATCGGCATTGCTACATTCAGTTATTCTCCAACACTGGCTTTTTTGTAGTTGCTTTATTATATAGTTGCAATGTGAAACTGCTCGTTTAGCAGAGTCCACAAGCCCGCACTTGCATTGCTCTGTGAGTGCAAAGCCTTTACCAGTTGAATAGAAAACATAAAATTCAGTGTTATAATGTCAGCAGGGCAACATATTCTGTCTTGTAATGCACTTAGCCTCAATGTTATAGTGCTATTAGGATGATGTAATTTTTTTGTTTTTTTCGTCCTAGCCTCATAAAAATTACATCGTTTCATGTAATAAATTCAATCCAATAAACAAGGTGGAGAGACACTGGTTGTGACAGGATGATAGAGAGTCAATCAGGATTCATCTGGCCTCATATTCAATCCCATGAGGTTTTGCCACTTGAAAGTCATTAAGCTGCTATTTGACCCCTAATCATGAGCATTCTGCAATCATTTCTAGTGTTCTTCAATCTCACAAATGAGCATCTTCGTGTTTCGAGCATTTTCCAAGATGTTAAACATTGGAAGCGAGCAGGCAGGAAGCTGAAATCCCAAGCAATTGGAAACTGGGAATTGTTCTTAGGTGGATATTTAGTATCGCATTTTTGATTAGGTATTTTAGGTTGAAAATACAGGTGTTTATCATGACATGAGCATGTAATGAGCATATTAAATGTGAAATTAAAGTGGTAATGTTGTTATCAGTGGTTTTCATTGGCAATGGCACACTAGTCTTGCAAACGTCTAGCAACAATTTGAGGCAAATCACAAGGAAGACACAAATAAACGTGATTTTTCAATGGCAGATTTGAAACCAACTCTTTTATTAGATGTTTTTCATGTCCACTACAATGGATACCAGGACTAAAGCTAGGATACATGAAAATCCCCATATTTCAACTGTACTTATGAACTAAAGTTTGTGCACTAGAGTTGAAGAGTTGAAAAGAACACATAAGAATGAGAAATGCAATGAGAATGTATTTAATAAAAAGTTAAGATGATATGAAGTCTAAAACAAAATTGTTGGTTGCAGTGGGTGAGTAAATGTATTTGTGTTCTTGTGAATGTGCTGGTGTGTACTTGCTGGTTGTTTTGATAAATATATGATTGTGTGCATTATAGCATCAAGGCATCAGTGTGTGAGGGTGGCTGGATGGATGGATCAAAATGATAGATAGATAGATAGATAGATAGATAGATAGATAGATAGATAGATAGATAGATAGATAGATAGATAGATAGATAGATACTGTCTATATATCTGTCTATACTGATTAAAAAATAATTTAAAGCAGCGTTCAACAGTGAGTTGTCAAACGCTTCTGAAGTTCTGCTCACCTGAATTGTGAATGCGGCCTTGAGGTTACGTATCATTACGCGCAACCTCCAAATTCTCATTATACTCTTGAGAAATTACTTAATGCATTGACAGCCCTCATGAGTCAAACTGGCCTGGTAAACATGATGCGGTGAAGACAATGACTTTTACATTTCAGACGGCCTCTATAGCTACCGTTAGCTCTGTTGCGTTAGCGCTTAACGGCCTTCAATAAGCTCATAGTGATCAGTTGCCCAGCAATTAGCTTGAATAAATGAACATGTCCAATTTAGACCTGACAAGGTGAAGTTGATTAGGGTTTTACTAATTACTGGTTATATGGCTTTATGTTTGGAGAGGACAGACGATGCATATGAAGAATTAGCTTAAGATAAGAATGAGCAATGTAAAAGGTCAGACATTTTGGATTTGGATAACAGCGGGGGGTGCAAAGGAGGTTTTGGCAGCGTGTCTGATGTCACTTGCACCTCTGGATAGATTTATATTGAGGCTGGATTACCAAAAGGATAAACACTTTAGCTGTCTTATCTATTGTGGCCTGGAAACGCCGCCTTGGAGAAAGCAAGCCTCTGGAAATTTTAAATGGGTTGAGAAGTAAACGTATTAGCATGAGGCTTATCAGCGGTTTGGCCTCTAAAACAGGGAAATCACTTTGGTGAGGCCTTGGGGTCACCCGAAAATGTTTCAGGCATGGCATTTGCAATGACTTACAATGTGCAAGAGTACAGAGATTCTCATAAGGAATTAGGGCTGGGTGATATGATGTTAAATCCCATGCGACTAGCAACGTAATAGAAGATAAATGCTCGTAAATGCATTTTATGTACCTTTAAATAGAATTTACACACCTTTTTGTTGTAGTTTACTGAGTTATAATTGTCACAGTAGCTCTTGTTGGACTCTAGTAATGAAATTTACTGGAACGCATCTGTGGCTTCCACTCAATTTCAAAAATGTACACAGATCACAGTCACCTATCGATAAAGTAACTATCAAAGTGGTAGCATACATATTCTATGACACACAAATATGTTTTGGAGATAATTGGTCTTTTTTAAAACTATTTTATAGATAGTTGTCTGTATTGAATTATTTATTGAAAGACATATAATTGACATTGTTGTTTGCTGGAATAATCTTATAGTTTGTTTTATTTATTTTTTTCAGTTTGGGAAAAGAGCAGATTTGATATTTCATAATATAGATTTTTTTATTATAATTTTTTTTTTTATATTGTGACATCAGGACAGTGTTTTTATATATATATATATATATATATATATATATATATATATACATACATATATATATATACATATACATATATATATATATATATATATATATATATATATATATATATATATATATATATATATATATATATATATATATACACACACACACAGTATCTTTATACTACTTTATTAATAAATAATTAATAATAATAATAATTTAAAATGTTTGTTTTTAAATGTCAGGTTTTTATTTCAACATCAAAATAGTGTTTAATATCATTGAGATACTATTGTAGATTAATATTTAAAATCAGCTTTTATTTTTATATTTTCTGTTTTAATTAGAATTTATGTTAACATTTATTTATTTACTTCCATTCTTATTTGGTTTGGTTGTTTTCATACGTCTATATAGATTTTATTAGTTTATTTTAGTTATTTTAGTACATCAAGTTAAACGAAATTGAGACGTATAGCTCGGATATAAATATAAATAGTATAAATGTATATATAAAATGCAACTTTTATAAATTATACAATGTATATATATATATATATATAGTTTACTTTATGACCCTTTATTATAATCGTAAAATCACTGTATGTGTGAATTCTTTTTTTTTTTAGTATGGTTTATATGATAATATAATTATTTAATATGATCTGTACAAATAACAAAACAAAAAAACAGTCATTAACGTATTTGTTCCATTTTATTTTTGTACTGTTGATCCTCCTCCCTTACCATGCTATAAAATGACCCTCCTCCTCTAGTTCTGCTAATAACAGTTTGTCGCACATGTAGTCTATCATATTGAGATCTATTCTCGACCTTATTGCCGGTGTCATCTCTAGATGGAAAACATGAGCAACTGGAACCAAAATATTCCAGACTCCTGAACTCCGCGTTCATCTCTGCACAAACCATTTCAATCATCTCCAGCAAAACAATGCGAGGGAAAGCAAGCGGCGTGTTGAGACAGTCTGTGGAGCCAGAGGACCTCACAGTGCCCTAGTGCTGCTAGCGACATTTTGCAGAAAGCTGAGGCATATTGAAGGTCACTCTTAATAAAACTCAAAGCAGCAGCCGGGCAGACCAACACAAGCGTGCAGCTCAAGGATGTCTGAATTTCTCTGTGGACAGAGAGAGAGAGACAGTGAGAACGAGACAGCGAAAGAGCAAAGTGATAATGCTACCACACTAGGAGGGATTTTCTGAGTACCTTAAAAGGGCAAAGTTCATCTTGAGAAGTCACAGACGTTGGCATTAGCCTTGCTTTGAAAATCTCAAGCACGTGGGTAGCGATAGCTCGGCGCAGGCAGTCATTTTGCGGAACAAACAACTACAGAAAGGTCTACCCCACTGAAAAATTCAGCTAGTGTGTTTTGAAACATGGTAGCTAGTTGCTAGCTGTTTTTTTATTATCAAATATTTTATTTATAGATTTGTTTTATTTTAATCAGCTGTTTTATCTTGTCTAAAAATAATCAATTTAAAATAGGGTTAATTGTGGAAGCTCAATTTCACTACACTAATTAATACATTTTAATTTTTATCTGACAATACAGTAATCTTGTTGCAATTCCAAGTTTATATATTAATTCATTTTTTTCACAAATCTTACAAAAGTCACATTTACAAAAAAAAAAAACTAATCCTGAAATATAATCTCAGAATTGTGATAAAAACAGAGCAGATTATTTTTTTTTTTATAAAATTAAATGTTTTTATTTATTTATTTATTAATTCTAATATCAGAACAGTGTTCATTATCATTGAGTCATAATTGCATAAAACAGACAAACAAACAAACTTATTTATGAAATTATAAATTTGTATCTCACAATTGAGTCCCCCCCCCCCCCCCTAAGAATCACATAAAAACTAAGTCTGAATTGTGAAATATAAATTTGTATAAATTGTTGTGATTTGATCTGAACAAAAACAACGTATCCGTGTGGTGCAGCTGACACAGAACGGCATACGTTGTTTACGTTCAGTGGATACTCTCCAAAATGGTGCTAGGATGACGCGGAGGAGACGATTTGTTGAATACAGTCGTTATTCTTTTACTTTTGTGCACAAAAAGTATTCTCGTAGCTTTATAAAATTACGGTTGCGGTCACATGGATTATTTTATCGATCTCCTTGCTACGTTTCTGGACTTGAGAACATTTCAGTTGCATTGCTGTCTATGGAGGGTCAGAGAGCTCTCAGATTCCATCAAAAATATCTTAATTTGTGTTCCGAAGATGAACAAAGGTCTTACGGGTTTGAAACGACATGAGTGTTAGTTATTAATGCATTTTCATTTTTGGGTGAACTAACACTTTAAGAAGAAAAAAAAAATCACTTTTATATATACTGTATATATATATATATATACATACACACACACTCACCGGCCACTTTATTAGGTACACCTGTTCAATTGCTTGGTAACACAAATTGCTAATCAGCCAATCACATGGCAGCAACTCAATGCATTTAGGCACCTAGATGTGGTGAAGACGACTTGCTGAAGTTCAAACCGAGCATCAGAATGGGGAAGAAAGGGGATTTAAGTGACTTTGAATGGTTGTTGGTGCCAGACGGGCTGGTCTGAGTATTTCAAAAACTCCTGATCTACTGGGATTTTCACACACAACCATCTCTAGGGTTTACAGAGAATGGTCCGAAAAAGAGAAAATATCCAGTGAGCGGCAGTTGTGTGGACGAAAATACCTTGTTGATGTCAGAGGTCAGAGGAGAATGGGCAGACTGGTTAGAGATGATAGAAAGTAACTCAAATAACCACTCATTAAAACCAAGGTATGCAGAATAGCATCTCTGAACGCACAACACGTCGAATCCTGAAGCAGATGGGCAACAGCAGCAGAGGACCACACCGGGTGCTGCTCCTGTCAGCTAAGAACAGGAAACGGAGGCTACAATTCACACAGGCTCACCAAAATTGGACAATAGAAGATAGGAAAAACGTTGCCTGGTCTGATGAGTCTCGATTTCTGCTGCAACATTCAGATGGTAGGCTCAGAATTTGGGGTAAAGAACATGAAAGCATGGATCCATCCTGCCTTGCCTCAACAGTTCAGGCTGGTGGTGGTGGTGTAATGGTGTGGGGGATATTTTCTTGGCACATTTTCTTGGGCCCCTTAGTACCAACTGAGCATCGTTGAAATGCCACAGCCTACCTGAGTATTGCTGCTGACCATGTCCGTCTCTTTATGACTACAGTGTACCCATCTTCTGATGGCTACTTCCAGCAGGATAATGCACTATGTCACAAAGCTCAAATCATCTCAGACTGGTTTCTTGAACATGACAATGAGTTCACTTTACTCAAATGGCCTCCACAGTCACCAGATCTCAATCCATTAGAGCACCTTTGGGATGTGATGGAACGGGAGATTCGGATCATGGATGTGCAGCCGACAAATCTGCAGCAACTGCGTGATGCTATCATGTCAATATGGACCAAAATCTCTGAGGAATGTTTCCAACACCTTGTTGAATCTATGCCACGAAGAATTAAGGCAGTTCTGAAGGCAAAAGGTGGTCCAACCCGGTACTAGCAAGGTGTACCTAATAAAGTGGCCAGTGAGTGTACATTATACATATATACACACACACACACATATATATACATATATATATATATATATGTGTGTAGTGGTGCCTGAAGAAGTGGGTATACTCTCCCATCCCCCAAGGAAACGCCAACTAAACCTGTTGCCTTGACTTGCCTGTACATGCTACTATACCAGGGGTCTGCAACAGGGTTTGAAATTAACTTTTTCACTCACCATACAATTTTGCAAATACATTTTTAAGTTACCGGCCATTAACAACTTCTACTAGCCAAAACACATCAGAAACATATATAAAGGTTTTATATAAAGGACAGTTTTTTTTTTTCTTAACCTTATTAAATGTGTCATCAACCTTTGTTTCATAAAAAAATCCAGTAAATATAATACGACATGAATAAAATGGAAGAAGCAGAAGTCAATAGCATTTATTTGCATTTACACAGTTTAATGATACTGAAATGTAACATGAAAGTTTTTTCCAAAATTACAACTGCATCTATGTGTTTTAAAATTATTTTTTTTATATATACAAATATGTTGGGGAAAATACAGTAAGCTACTTTTAAATATGAAAGTAAACCGCCAGTAGGTGGCAGCAAGTGAGCCATTGAGTTATTTATTCAAATGATTTGATCAGATTACTAATTCATTCAAGAATGAAGCAAGCGCCTCTATGAATGGTTTATTGAATCAATGACTCAAATGATTAATTCAGTAAAGTGTGTTGCTCTGAGATGCGCGACTGTTCTGCTGTGATCTTTGTTTGGAACTACTTTTTTTGTTTTTGTTAGGCTAACGAAATCGAGTAGAAATGGTCAACATTGACTGTCTAAATCAGGGATCCTCAAATCTGGACCATTCCTGCAGAGTTTAGCTCTAACCCTTATCAAACACACCTGAGCATGCGAATCAGAGTCTTCAAGATCATTAGAAAATTACAGGTAGTCAGGGCCGGTGCTAGCTATAGGCAGAGCAGGCGATTGCCTAGGGCCTCAGTCTTTCTGGACCGATCATTCACCAATTTATTTCGAGTTTAAAAGAGCGTGAGCGCCGCTGCACTGATGCTACCAAACACAAAGCTTTGAATTTGTGCAAGTAAATGACATCGTGTTGGGAGCTGACTAGCAAAATAGCTACAAAAGTTAAAACAAAGAACTTTGTATTCAAATTAGTGCTGTTAAACGATTAATCGCATAATTGCTTGTATTTATATATACACTATAAATATACACAGTACACACACATATATTATGTAAACAAAAACTTTTATTTTGAATGCGATTAATCTCGATTAATTACTTGACAGCACTAATTCAAATTCAAAAAGCAAACACACTAGACCATTTTTTAATGTTTCAAAACAGTACCTCAGATGTGTGAAACTTCTAAATTGTGCTGATGTATAGGCTATTTAAGGTGGCAATGCAATAGATAGGCTAAAATCATATTAATATTAATAATATGACAATATCATAGTTAATATTGGTTAAATGGGAGGGAGAAACCCTGTCCATACCCAGCAAGTAAAAAAAATATAAAAGCACTGATGTTCATTTACTGAAGTGGTATTCAGGAACTGTGAATAAATTACAGAAAAACTTACTGCAAAATAATCATAATTTTATCATAGCTCAACTATGATAACATCCTCAACAAACAAAAAAAAAGATTACCTTAGATAAAGTTTGATTAATATGTACATACAGTAGGCTACTGGTCAAATGTTTGGACACATTACAGTTTATCATGTTTTTGAAATAAGCTTATGCTCATCAAGCCTATTTGATAAAAAAAATACAGCAAAAAAAGAAATAAAAAATAAAATATTGTGCAATAGAAAAGTAAAAAAAAATAAAAATAAGAGCATTTATTTAAAATAGAAATCTGTTGTAACAATACCATTCAAAAGTTTGGAATTCAATGGGTCAGTATTTTTTATTTATTTTTTTTTTCAAAGAAATTCATAAGGATGTGTTAAAATGAAAGTGAAAAAGTGAAAGTGATGTGTGGCCAAGTACGGTGACCCATACTTGGAATTTGTGCTCTGCATTTAACCCATCCTAAGTGCACTAACACACAGTAGTGTGAACACACACACAGCAGTGAACACACACCCGGAGCAGTGGGAGCCATTTATGCTGCGGCGCCCGGGGAGCAGTTGGGGGTTCGGTGCCTTGCTCAAGGGCACCTCAGTCGTGGTATTGAGGGTGGAGAGAGCGCTGGACATTCACTCCCCCCACCTACAATCCCTGCCGGACCTAAGACTCAAACTCGCAAGCTTTTGGTTACGAGTCAGACTCTCTAAACATTAGGCCACGAATGATGCTGAAAATTCAGCTATGACTCATAGAAATAAATATTTTAAAGAATGGCAAAAATAGAACACCATTATTTAAAGTTTCACAATATTATCGTTCTTTCTGTATTTCTGATCAAATAAATGAAGACTTGATCATAAGTGACTTTCAAAAACATTAAAAATAGTAATGTGTTCAAACTTTGTTACTAAGTAAAAATATACAAATTTAAAATGAAATGTTGTATAAATAAAAAGGTTAGGAATCACATTTGTTTCAAGTGCTTTTTATTGGGGGTGGGGGGCCTCCAACATGAATTTTGCCTAGGGCCTCCTAATGTCTAGAACAGGCCCTGCAGGTAGGTGAGTTTGATCAGGGTTGGAGCTAAACTCTGCAGCAGATTGGACCTCCAGGGTAAGATTTGAGGAACCCTGGTCTAAATACAGCACTTAACATTAACTACTCATTTGAACTCTTGCATAAAATTAATGCCAAATTTGCAATTGTATTGGTTTTCAGGGGGAAAAATTAACTCTCGTGTTGCTTAACTAGGCATCATATGTTATACATTAAAAAAAAAAAAACTGTCTTTTTACCGCAGTATGTTTCATCTTTGTGCAGTTATGTTAATTTGTTTTGATTTCTCAACAATATTCTCTCCTACCGGCTGCGCGAGCCTCACCTGGCGCGTTGTTTTAGGCTACTTTCAGTAGATTTTCTCTGTATTAGAGCTGTTTTGAACTTACTGTTTGAATGCATTCGTATACTGGATCCTTGACTCAAACGTTAACAGGAGATCATCAGTTTAAGAAATTTCTGATCGTTAAAACCTTTTCATTTTAAGATATTGTTTTCGTTATAATGTACTGATTCAAATTTGTCAATAATTAATTATTATTTTACCAATCTGCGGACCTCTCGCGCATGAACAGGCAGCATTTCTGTCTCTGTCGGCATTCTCTTGGGAGCGGGTGCGGGGGGCGGGCCCAACCATATTTCAAAGCAAACCGCGGCGCCACGGTCCTGACCGTCTTTACTAGGCGTTTTTAGAGAATATTAGCATTTATTCACATGCGACTGGATTAGCTATTCATGTGGTGGACTGTCATGATTTTGGTTAATGCAGGAGTCAGGACACTATACTGAATGTTGCTCATCAGAAGGGATTTTGAAGTGGGTATACGCAAAGCCAACTGATAAAGAAGTGGGTATACGCCGTATACCTGCGTATACCCTCCACTACACCACTGTATATATATATATATATATATATATATATATATATATATATATATATATATACTGTATATATACTGTATATATATTGTATATATACTGTATATATATTTCTCTAAAGGCAAGTATCATTTCTTATACAGCTTTGCTTCTCGGGTACATTTGTCTTATTTCATCTGGAAAACAACAAAAATACTGATTAAGTCAATGACTGAAGAAGGTTTGACTAGCTGGTAGCTAGTTTATTGCTGGTTCAAGATGGTGGACCAGCAACAAACCAACTACCAGGTTCCAAACACAGCTAACAGCTAACACTAGGTTTGCCAGCAGTAAAGAGCTTGATTGTTTTCAGTCCCGTGGCCTCCACGACCTACAAGACTGTGAACAACTCTGGCAACTAATCAAACACTAACTACTAATAAAGGTGCTGGTGAGCTAGCAGCTCCGCAGGGAACCTTTGAAAGCTGAAATTAGTTGGTCCTTTGTTTACATTCGTAAATCTGTCACAGTTTATTTTCCCAAGCCTGGTGGCTGTTTCTTTCATAGCCATATTTCAAAACATTTTATAAGGTCTTGATAAATTATTAATTCGGCAATAAATCATTTGCTTGTGCTCTAAAGCCATGCGAATGATTTTTATTCATTTTCTGAAATTTTATTAGTGCTGCTAAAGGAACCATCACTATTACTTTGCTTTACTCCTAACCCTAAGTATTCAACTTGATGCATGACAGTTCTGCAGACAAGATTGAAACCAGAAATCATTTTGTTTGTTGAGTTTTTTTTTTTAAAGCACCCACCCAGAATAACCTAGAACTATTGATGGAAAGTTCAAGTAATTTTCTTGACTTTGATCTTCAAATCTTTATTTTTTCTGAAAATGACCATATCTGTATTCAAGGCATTTCATTCAAGTTCAATTAAAACCCAACACTTCTGCTTGCATAAACTTTGATCACATTCCAAATTATGAAATCCTGATCATGCCAACCAAAGACAAATTATGAAATTTTTTAACAGTTAATTCACCACTTTTTTTTTGTCTTTTAACAGCCAGATGTATAGATACAGTATGTACTGAAAACAGAGATAATTATTTGACCTCCCTTCTATTGTCACTTGAAAAGAACCAATAAATTATTATAGTTGACCTACTCTGGAAGCTTGTTTTTCCTCAATGCAAACTTACCTTTGAGCAAGACCTAAAATATCAATTACAGTAAAATGTCATAGTCACCTGTACAATCAATTCTGTTTCCAGTACATAGCCTATGCGGCCATTCCGTGATGAAAAAATGAGCAGCTCGGACCAGGAGACTCGGAAGGTCAACTAATCATTAATGTCTCCTGCATTGAAAAGTGACCTGTACAGGAAACAAAATTGATTAGCTCACCTCCCGAGTCATTTTGTTCATGCATGAAAGGATGTTGCGCATGGTCACGAGTCGTTCTTTGAGGCAACTCGTTACTTCTGAGTCATAAAACAATGCGTTGAAAATGAATGAATTGTTCATGAGTGACCCATGACTACTCCTTTACAGATGCAATGCAACATTCTTGCGTCATGGCGATGACTCTTGCATGGGTAAACAGCACTAAGGGTACATTTATACGACACTGATGTAATACAAACAGAAACGTTTTTCCTTTACAATTTTGAAAAGTTTTGCATATAGATGAAAACATTGTCAAAACGATCTCCCCTTTACACGGATCTGTGCTAACAACTAAAAGTGCTGTATTATGCATGCCAGGCCAGTAGTTGACAATATCACTTTGTAAAGAAACGTGTGCATGTCTATAGATGGCTATATGCATATGATGTCACACTTTTCATATATTTGCTTTTTTGTAGTTTACACAGATATGATAATGGTTTTGTTTATTAAAAAAAGCTAAAAAAACTTGCACTTCGAAACCTGTTTGCAGAAGTTTGAGTTTTTAGGCACCCAAAATGACATTGTCGTGTAAACGAATGGCCAAAACGCAAAAAAAAGTTTTCAGTTTTTAGTTGAAAACAGTCTCTATTAAACGCCCCCCAAGTCTAGTTCATTACCCAATGGAACAAGTGTTTACAGAACTTTATTTTAATTTTCATTCTTTATACATTCTTTTATTTTATTTTAATTATTTGCATCTTAAAAGGATAGTTCACCCAAAAATAATAATAATAAAAAAAATCTGTCATTAATTACTCACCCTCATGTCGTTCCAAACCCATTATACCTTCGTTCATCTTCGGAACACACATTTAGATATTTTTGATGAAATCCGAGAGCTTTCTGACCCTGCCTAGACGGCAATGCAAATGGCATGTTCAAGGCCCAGAAATGTAGAAAGGACATCGTTAAAATAGTCAGTGTGACATCAGTGGTTCAACCGTAATGTTATGAAGCTAGGGGAATACTTTTTGTGTGCAAAGACTTATTCAGAAATTCTTCTCTTCCATGTCAGTCTCTGCCGCCGTTCTCAAGAGTACCACAATGCATGTTCAAGGTCAGAAAGCTTATCAAAATATCTTAATTTTTGTTCCAAAGAACAAAGTTCTTACGGGTTTGGAACAACACGAGGGTGAGTAATTAATGACAGAATTTTCATTTTTGGGTGAACTATTCATTTAAAATAAATATTGTCTGCTCAGAAGTCTCTAAAACAGAAGACAATTTTGTAATTGTGGTGCTTCTAATTAAGTGATAAACAGCAGTTGCAAAAAGTTGATTTATTTCCCAAGCATGATGCATGATGGGATATGCTTAACCTTGAATACCGCTCCGGAGTTTGAGTTAAGGGCACTGCTCTTTGGTGTTTTTAAGACCTGGGACAGTCTTGAACACTTACTTATTGTTGCATGCACGTGCTCTTAAGTAGCCAAGACCGCACGTGTGGCTATTTGGACATGCCCTTGAAATGGGTGCGTTAGACAAAGGAGACATGCAAAATGTTGAGGGTTGGTATACTCCAGGAATGTGGTTGGGGATGACGTAACAACATCTGGCTTCCTTTGCATTCTCCTATTTGTTGTGAGCTGATTATAAAAGTTTCTTGATTGCATGTTTCAAACGTCCACCTTGAAAGATCTTAGTTTATTGACGGTGTCGTTGAGGTTCAGGGAAGGCATGACAGGCCACTTAACAGACCTATGGTGTTTAACCTGCCCTTGACTTCCCTAGGAAACACGCAGACACCACGGCCTTTTCTGATGCGCTACTTCCCAGGGACACTTTAATCCCTTTTCATTATGTATTTCCATTTAAAATAAAACCCTCTGCGAGGCATGAGTCCTTACTCCTGTCCTAGCGCCCCACCACAATACCTTGACCTGAACCCAGTGCAGTGACTCTGAAACCATTCTGTCTGCAATCCACAATCTGCAGGCAGTTGACTGGGGCACCAGCACTACATACGCTAATAGATATTCAGTTGTCACTCCGATAGCTTCCTAAGTTTGCCTACTGCCCTAAAAAGGTCGAGTGAGGTGGCAGTTGATAACTGGGGGTTGTTGGCATTTCCTGTCAGATTTTGCCTCAAACTCTTCGTCTAGAAGTCACCGAGCTCTTAAACGCAGCAGACCCATGTGCCTCAGGACACAACGAGACTAGTCGGTGAAAGAAAGGAGGAGAGAGTCAGAGAAGAAGGAAAAGCAGCTTTTAAAAGCCCAAGTTATCTCTTCCCACTCTCCCGTCCTTTATCTCCCCTCCGCTCTGCCCGAGAGCTGTCGACGTCTTCTTCTAGTTCCTCTTTTACTTTTCTCGTCTCTCGTACTGATTGTGAGGAAAAGAGCCTTGTGACCAGAGGGGTCTTAACTATTTCTCAGAACATACATTAAATATTCATGGCATTAGCATATGCTCTCTCCAATACTGATTTAATTGAAAACATCTCTTTAAAAATGTGAAGATGTGCCCTTTCTGCCCGGAGAGACGGCCTGCGGCTAATTTAAAGCCACTTGGCCTTTTAAATGGCACATTTTAGTGGAGAACATGGAAAGTGCTAGACCACCCTGTAGTGTGAGACGAGAAAGAAACAATGAAAGGATATTTGCTACCACCTCTTTCTCCACCTTTAATTGCAGCGTGCGTGTGTGTGTGGAAAGTCGAGATACCCAAAATGAGAGAAAGTAGAAAACTGACTTGGGTGTTTATCAGTTTCTCTGGGCTTTTATGGTGATTGCCTGAATGCATTGGTGTCACAAACAGGGTCTCAGTTAAAAGTTTGTTTGCAGAGAGGAAAAACTAGTACTAATGCTTATTTTATAGATTTGAATGTTTGAACTTAAGGCGTAAAGCATCCTGTACAGTTGTGACAGACTGTAGATTTTTCTCTGTGGTTGGAAGCATAGATATGTATCGGTAGATGCCTTACGTATTAAAGGGATAGTTGCAGCATGGTACTCTCATGAATGGCAGTGGATTGTGACATGGAAGAGAAGAATTATTGAATAAAGTCGTTATCTTTGTTTTCTTTGCTCACAAATAAGTATTCTCATAAATGCATAACATTATAGTTGAACCAATGATGTCACATGGACTATTTTAACAATGCCCTTACTACATTTCTGGGGCTTGAACGTGGTAATTAGGGTCAGAAAGCTCTCGGATTTCATCAAAAATATCTTAATTTGTGCTCTGAAGATGAATGAAGGTCTTACAGGTTTAGAACAACATGAGGGTGAGTAATTAATGACTATTTTCTTTTTTTGGGTGAACTATCCAGTTAAATGCTGTTTCTATGGGGGTGTATATATAAGCCGTCCTGCCATATTGAAATGGCCAAAGCCAGTCTGTCAACACTCGAGAGCAAGTTGACTTTGCATCTCCGACCGGAATTATATGCATGTATGGATATCTATATCTGCAAAAGTCTTCAACAGATAATTCTGCTAAAACACACTACAACATGATGAAGCAATTAGCTAACACAATATAAAAAATCTACCATAGTATTAAAACCTGTAATATTGAATTACTACATCTGAACAAAGAAACCAACTTCATATGTGAAAGTTTATTCCATTTCTTCAGGAATTTAAATTTCTGCAGTTTTTAAAGCCAGAGCATGCTCAATGTTGTGGCATCTTGGGAAACTCATTGATTTTCTCTGTAAGTGAGGAAACGTTGATGGATGTTTCAACATGTCTGGAGAAGTGAAATGTGACAGGTAGTTACTGGGCAGCCTACATTTTTCTGGGTGGTTGAGGTGTAATCCGTGTACCCTATTTACCCCTAAAAGTTTCACACTAGTACCTTAAGGATAAAATGTGTATATTAGTACCTCAGAGTAGTAGTAAGTCACAAAGGTTTTTTTCTTAAAGGGTGCTGCCCTTTAAGTGACAAGCTGTTAAATCCCAAAAGGTACAATTTTTAGACTTTTTATTTTTCTGACACAGTAATGATACCTCAAATCATGCTATTTATTTAGCTGCAGTGTGCTATTACATCTATAAATGATCAGACTTATAATTTTTGTCTGGTGAATGATGAAAAGGTAAAAAAAAAATTATATATAAATATCCCAAAGGAAGAACCAAAGTCATATCAATGAACCAGATCATAGAGACTCTTTTGTCTTGGCAAGGGACCATCTAGCAACACTCTAGAAATCATTTGAACTATTGACTTTTAAAAGCCTGCGTGTAGTATGCAATACCTGTGCAGACTGCTGTAGCAGGATGTTGTTTGTGGAGCATTTTGATGAGTCACAATTTTCCTCTGAAACATATTTGCTTGCAGTTCCAATATCCCCATTTCAATTGACTTGGAAGATGCACAAGCGAGTAAACTGTGAAATAGGGAGATTAAAGTGGATAAAATGGAAGAAGAATTTTAATGCATTTCTCTTTCCTGAAAAAAAAAACCAAATCATTTACCTCTCAAACACTCCAGGAGCTCATGTAAAACTTGTGAGAGGCTGTCGCTTTAAAGACGAGGAAATTCAGAGACTTAATTTGATTAAATTCACCTGCCTCTCACTGGGCAAATAACACAAGTATGGAGCTCTGAGATATGTGGTCTTGTCACCGCTAAATACTCGTTGATGACTTGTCAGGAAGTGACAGCTAATACTGACACCAGAGTCGTGCTTCTCTTCATGATTGCGTAAGCAAAAAGCATATAAACAAGCTTCCCTAGGGTCCCTTTCCCCAGTGACAACATGAAGAAAGCATTTACAGGCACATCTAAAAAAATTTGAATATCGTGAAAAAGGTCAATATTTTTTGTCACTCATTTCAGAAAGTGAAACCCATATATTATATAGATTCATTACACATAGAATGAAATATTTAAAGCCTTTATTTCTTGAATTTTTGATGATTATGGCTTACAGATGAAAACCCAATGAAAACCCAAAATTCAGTGTCTCAAAAAATTTGAATATTACATAAGATCAATAAAAAAAGGATATTTCAAACAGAAATTTCAGGCTTCTGAAAAGTATATTAATTTCCATGCACTCAATACTTGTTTGGGCCTCCTTTTGCATGAATTACTGCATCAATGCGGCGTGGCATGGAGGCAATCAGCCTGTGGCACTGCTCAGGTGTAATGGAAGCCCAGGTTGCTTTGATAGCGGCCTTCAGGTCATCTGCATTGTTGGGTCTGGTGTCTCTCATCTTCCTCTTGACAATACCCGATAGATTCTCTGTGGGGTTCAGGTCAGGCGAGTTTGCTGGCCAATCAAGCACAGTAACGCCATGGTGATTGAACCAGCTTTTGGTACCTTTGGCAGTGTGGGCAGGTGCCAAGTCCTGCTGGAAAATGAAATCAGCATCTCCATAAAGCTTGTCAGCAGAAGGAAGCATGAAGTGCTCTAAAATTTCTTGGTAGATGGCTGCGTTGATTGTGGACTTCAGAAAACACAGTGGACCAACAACAGCAGATAACATGGCAGCCCAAATCATCACTGACTGTGGAAACGTCACACTGGACTTCAAGCAACATGGATTCTGTGCCTCTCCACTCTTCCTCCACACTCTGGGACCTTGAATTCCAAATGAAATGCAAAATTTACTTTCATCTGAAAAGAGGACTTTGGACCACTGAGCAACAGTCCAGTTATTTTTCTCCACAGCCCAGGTAAGACGCTTCTGACGTTGTCTCTGGTTCAGAAGTGGCTTGATAGCCCTTTTCCTGAAGACGTCTGAGCGTGGTGACTCTTGATGCACTGACTCCAGCTTCAGTCCACTCCTTGTGAAGCTCTCACAAGTGTTTGAATCGGCTTTGCTTGACAGTATTCTCAAGCTTGTGGTCATCCCTGTTACTTGTGCACCTTTTCCTACCCAAATTCTTCCTTCCAGTCAACTTTGCATTTAATATGCTTTGATACAGCACTCTGTAAACAGCCACCCCTTTCAGTAATGCCCCTCTGTGACTTACCCTCTTTGTGGAGGGCGTCAGTGTTCATCTTCTGGATCATTGCCAAGTCAGCAGTCTTCCCCATTATTGTGGTTTCAAAGAACAAGAGATACCCTGAATTTATACTGTAGGGATGGTCAATAAATGAAACTCAAATGTAAATATTCTAATATTTTTGACTTTCATGAGCTGTAAGCTCTAATCATCAAAATTAAAACAAAAAAGCTTTTGAAATGTTTTACTTTAGATGTAATGAATCTAAAATATATGAAAGTTTCACTTTTTGAAATTAGAAACAAGAAAAAATGAACTTTTTCATGATATTCAAATTTTTTCAAATTTCAAATGTACCTGTATAAGTGCAAACTCACTCCTAGTAAAGGTATTTGCATGGGTTGTTTTGCTATTGGTTGGATTAGATTCTGGACATCTAAGGATACTATTCAAAAAGTAAGGACTTGGAAATGGAGTTAGGGGTTTGTTTATGTTGGCTAGTGTCAAGTAACCCAAATTACAATGGAAACTGATAGATGACCCAAAATTAGGATCCTGTGTTTATGTCCATCAAAGAAACCTTCTAGATTTGGAATAAGAAAACTGGCCTTAGAAAAATAAATATTAATATGCATAAGTAATGTAAAATGTTAGTTTCTGCCAGCATGCAAGCCTGTTTCCACCTCCGAGTAAAAAAATAAAGCTGGCAAATGTGAGAGTTTAAAATAAGAAGTCCCAGTTGTGAGATATAACGTCACAATTACAAGAATTAAAGTTAAAATCGGAAGACATGTAACAAAAGTAAAGTCACAATTGGGAGGTATAAAATCGCAAATGGATGATATAAAATAGCAATCAAGATAAATAAAGTGGCACTAGCGAGTTGCGAAGACACAGCCAGGAGATACAATGTCGCAAAAAAGAAATAGTCGCAATTAAGAGAAAGTTATTTGTTATTGAAAGGTATAAAGTCGGAATTGAGAGATATAAACACACAATTGTTACAATTGCAACTATTTCACACAATGTGAGTTTTATAGGGAGAATAAGTGTCACAGTTACGAGAAATAAAGTCAGAATTAGAAGATATAAAGTCACAAGCAGTTGTTTGAAAAGCTGCGTTTATGAGACGTTGCAGTTGGAAGATACAATGCTGTAAATGCAAGAAATAAAGTGAAAATCCCTCTTTTTTTCAATCTAACAGGCTTACGTAGGAAAGTGAATCTCTAAAATATAGCACACTAAAATCTACAGTAATGTTTCTGGTTCATTGTTGTGATTGTCAAAGCTTGATGTCCCACAGTCTGTCAAATCAAGGCCTCATTCTTCCTTCTCATTCTGCATTTTAATCTCTGTCTGTCTGTCTCTCTCTCTCTCTCTTTCCCCAAAGTGAGCTTTTCAATTACTGCTCTGTTTCAATTACACACCATGTGTAGAATAACACCGTCTTAATAGCTGCCTTGTTAATTGATTTGAACAGTGGATGGAACGGACCACAGGTCTATCGGGAAGCTTCTGCGGCAGAGGAGCCCCGATGACTGGCAGGTGGAAAACGGAGCGAGAGAGAGTTTGAGGTTGAAGGCTATATCTCTGAGCTCTAGCCTTTTGGTGCCGGCTGATTAGCAGTTTCATAGCCGAGGGTATTAAAGGCCTATTTGAGGTCAGGGACAGGTCAGTGACAGGCGCTGTTTGATTTTACCCTTCAATCTGTTTTGCTGTTATCATATCCAACCATACCTGGACAGAGAAAGAAAATGAAAATTCTGTGATCATTTGCTCAAACCTCATGTTGTTCCAGACCTGTTTGCCTTTTATTATCCATGGAACATGAGAGTAATTTTACTAAATTTTCCATACAATGAAAAGGACCAAGCACCAAAAAAGGACAAGAAGGACCATACCAAAAGTAGTTGCTTCCAAGTATCCTGAAACTATATGTTAGCTTTGTGTTGCTAACTTAACTTAACTGTACATCAAATCTCATTCGCATTTCTGCAAAATCAAACTTTGTTCGTGATCATCCTCAAGACATGTGAGAACTAGTGGTGTCCATTGATGTCAGACCTAACATGTCTTGACCAGGCCTTGTTTAAGTGTAAATGAATAAAAAACATCTGAGATTTATCTCAGTTTCTCACACAAAATATTTTTGAGTCATATGGACTTTTAACTGTACTTTTTTTGGAAGTTTAAATGTACAGAATTTGAGAAGGCATCTAAAAAACTAGGCACTCGTGTCACTAAAAGCATGACGAGAAATGTCCATCTGTGACAATTATAAACACAGACAATTATAAAAATTAGTAGGGATGTAACGATTAACCGCAAGCCGGTTGAAAATCGATTCATATATGTGACGATTCAAATCGTTTGAGATGCTAAACAAATCGCGATTCAATTAGAAGTAGGAGTTTATATGAATGTATGTCTCAGGGGAACTTACTGTCTTTAGAAAAATTTAGAATGGTATTTTATCTTTTCATCTTGCCTCTGTATAATGCATATTAAAGTTCATAAGTGCAGCGCTACTTTGTTTACAGCGGAAACCAAGGAAACGCTTTAAGCGCCACCTGCTTGCAGAGAGTGAGTCTGCGTCTCATTCAGCTTGTCTTCTGTTTCCTTTCATGCAGATATTTTTTTATGTATACAGTAGTTTCACAAAACTGAAGTCAGACCATTCTGTTTTTGCTTCAGATTTCTAACTTATACAATCTAATTTAGATTAAAAACTGCTCATGTTGCATGTATGCAGCATCTTTGTTTGGATCATGATTAAAATGCAGTGGTTGCCTCTAATTTTAAATGGAAAGAGTACAGACAAAGCCTGATTTTGTTTATATGAAGAGATTTCTTTTATAATAAAAGGACACATTTAATTTATAATTTTTGTAAAAATCGTGAATCGAATTGAATCGTGAAATCAAAATCGTGAATCGAATTGTGAGTTGAGTGAATCGTTACATCCCTAAAAATTTGTACAGATATAATTCAACAATGCAAAGTATTCTGTGAATGTCCTTTTTTGCGCAAAACACAATCTACGCAAATATGCAAATGTAGACGCTTCTAGCTATGCAAACTTGGTATTGTGTGTTTCTGCGTTACAAAATGTGTCAGATCGCAGTTTGTAACTGAACACAAGTGGCGTTGTCAGCATTGTTGCAAGAAGCCAATATAAGCATAAACATCTTTAATTATCCTTTTATTTTTTCTTTCAGATCAAGTACTGTTATAGAGGCGCAACAGTTTAACGATAATCTTACTATGTACTAACTTTGTGGTAGTTTTTGTCATTTTTGGTGATTTTTGTTTTTATGTTTAGCTGTACATACTTTGACAAGACATTTTAAAACATAGCACTCATGTCACGACACACTAAAAGAACAGCAAGAAATGATACAGTGGACAAATATTATAAAATGCAACAATGCGTATTTTGTGAATGATCCCTGCAACTACGCAAATGTAGTTGCTTATAGCTATGCCAGCTTGATTTCACGTGTTTCTGCATTGCGAAATGTTTCAGAACACAATTCGTAACTCAACACATTTTCGACATTGTGGCAAGAAGTCAATATTAGTCAATTCTTTTTCAGGTGGAGTACTTGCATAGCAGTGCAATAGTTTGACAAGAACCTGCATGTTAGTTGAATTTGTTACACTTGCTACCTGAATCTGATTAGCTAATACATTTAGTTTAATATCAAAGGCATTTGAAAGTAACTCTATCGCCCCCTAGAGTATGGAGGATATTTTCAAGCATTTTTTGGTTTTAGTTTTTTTGGACTAGTTGTATGATTTCTGGTAAAAATGTGTATATTTTGACTAAAATGTTTTCTTCATTTTAAAACAAATCAGATTTATCCGTCCTTGCATTGCAAACCACAAACGCTGACAACACTGAATTTTCCATATTTGCTTTTCAAGGACGTGCCTGAGAGAAAATGAGTCATTTATAGCAAAACAAAGACCTCACTGCATTCTATCTCAATGATGAGAGGTGCAACGTCCCCAGGCATGAAATAATCTCTTCCTTTCCCATCATGCCCCCCAGCAAACACATGAATGTGGGGCCCACATGGGTTTCACATGGGCTACAGGGGTACAGAGTGGGCATGGGCTCAAGATGGGCATTTTATCTGGGGCCCACTTGGGTGACCCAGCTAGGACCCACATGGGTGAACCCAGGTGGGCTCCCCATGTGGTTCCCAGATGGGTAATTAATGGGAAATGTGTGCATGGGCTCAAAATGGGCTACACATGGGATCCTATTTGTTTTTATCAAATATACAAGTGCAAACATAATTAATCCCATATAGGGTGATTACATGGATTTATAGTGCACATATGTGTTTTTAAAATGATTTTTGTTTATTTGACACTTGGATTAGTTAATTTAATCAAAATCTAAAAATTCCCCTCCTTTTTTACAGTCTATGATTCCAACACTCATGCATTTCTGCCCAATTTTCCACTGACATTTAGCAAAAAATACAATAAAATAAATTAAATTCAGCTGCTTTAATTATGCTGATACGCGAGTTTCTCGCGAGATCTCATTCAACATTTCCCATCCCCCACGCCTGCATCGCGCCGGCGCCATTACTACTCGCTAATTTTCTGGAGAAGACATTTGCCTTCTGTGTATCCGAGGTAAGAATTTCAATTTTTAAAACTGAAAATGTAATTATATTGTTTACCAACCATAATGTTAACCGAAAAATAGTTTGGATTTTTGTCTCGTTCTATTTTAGACATCATACGCAGATCGCGCTATATTTTTCCTCTTATTTCTGGGGCCAGTGCCTGCAGGATAATGCTGTATGTCTCGGTGTTTCCTACGCCCTCTAAAAGTAAAAGACACTAAAAAAAGCTCATACTTAAACTGCAGAGTTTGGCCCCGGGCTGTGTGCTCACGGTACAGGAAGATTACAATGATGAGGTCAAATGGCTAAAATAACAGAAGCTAGTGTAAATAAGGTATGTTAGCCTGGGACAGATCTCGATTTGAAGAGTAAACAATAAGGCTGTTGTACGTTTAATAATACATAAAATACAATATTACAACAATATTTAATATTTATCATGCAAACAGGAGTTTCGGATGTTGATGCAGTGGAGCAGAAATTGGCAGGCCCCATCTTCCAGAACCAAGAGGTATGTTCTAACTCACAGGGCTGAACGGTAACGGTTTGGCACTTACAGTACTGTGTAGAAGTCTTAGGCCACCATTTTGTTTCTTTCTGTTTTTTAATACTGCCTATAAATTTCCTGTATTTTTTGGTTGTATTCTAATAAAATGATATAGTCATTACACCATTTCTAAAACAACATATAGAATGGTGGCCTAAGACATTTTCACCGTCCTGTAGCTTTTCTGCTACAGAGGCACAATGTTTTTGTACCACAGGCAACACAATTGTAGTACAAGTGTAAAATATCTGTTACAGAGGCAACTGCATAGGAATTACAGAAGTGTTCCATATGAATTGTGAGTAATATATATATATTTATGGACTCGCTGGACACAGTAGATTACAACTTCCAGTGTAAAATAGCAGTGCACCATCAATTAACCTATGACTGCACGATTTGGGTTAATTATTTTGTGTTGTCTCCCATAATAATGATAATCTTGTTTTCCGTTAGGCTGCTGTGGTGGCAGAAATTGGAGGGAGTACTGTGGATGAAGCCACAAGAAGAATGATGGCCTAACTTTTGGACCACCTCTTATCAAGAGAGTTAAATTTTGTTGGCCGGCATGGAAAGCGGGAATTTCGGGGGCTCAAACTGCTTGAGGATGTATAAGGTATGTTTACTCGCTGTTGGATTATTTATAACATTCATGTGCAAACAAGTTATTCGATAGAGTTGAATTTGTTCTTCATAAATCTGTGGAATCAAATGAGTTTGATTGTATGCAAATAATTGTCCATACTTGGACAAACAATACCCCAAATTATGAGAATATGGACCAGGTGTACTGCTTATTTTAGTGATAAGTAACTGTTAATTTGTGGTGTAGCGATCACAAAACTCAGTTTATAATAAATTTGTGTGAACTATGCCTTTAAATGTTGCCCTGTGCCCTTGTTTACACAGAAATCATTTGTTTATGATAGAATATTATATCCGATACATTATTGTATTTCCTGAAGAAAATGTAAGAATGGATATGAGTGCTTATTTATTGCAAGGGCTTAAAGATGGAATTTAATCTAACTTTGCTCTTTGTGTTTTACAGGAAGCTTGAAAAAATCTATTACAAAGCAAGTTACCAGAAAAGAGGCAGAAAAGTCAGTGTCAATGGTTAATCGGTGACGGGAGGAAACTGTTCTGCGAAGTCACGTAGTGGAGAGCAAGATGGGTATGTCTTAAGATATTCTGGATTTTTAAATGGAAATACAATCTTTAAAAAGACAAGAAACATCTGTTTTAACTGAAAAACTGGCACAGTGGTTGATTATTTGTTGTCTTTTCAAAGGGCCGTTGTGAGAGCGAGGAGTGAGGAGGTTTGTTTGTGAAATGCATTTTTGAGTTTTCAGATATGAATATACAAACGATACAAGTTATGCCAAATAATGTTTGTTAGGAGCTTCACTTTAACTTTAAGATACTTATGTTTTGTAAAGTTGTAAATATACAAGTTTTAATGTTCAAATTATTCCAACGGAACCGTGCTTAAAGCATTCAGAATACAAGTTATGTAATTTTTCAGGAAGCTTAAAAATAGATACTTGTGTTTTATAAAGTTGTAAATGTACAAGTTATGATAGTCATATTTAAATTATTCTCAATAAACTTTGTTTAAAAGCATGAACTACTGGTTTCTGTTTATTGAATACCTTTAGCATTTTAATGGATTTAATGTAATGTTTTTGTTTAGGGGTTTACTGTAAAATAAGGTGACCCAAGCAGACAAATATGTTAGCCCATGTGAATACCTGTTATGGCCCATAAGACCTAGCTGGGTCCCATCACTAACCCATGTAGGCACCAAATGGGAGCTACCTGGTTAACCCATATTATGGAGCCCATCATCAGCCCATCTGGGTTAACCCATGTAGGGCCACCATGGAAACTGAGGACAAAATTAGCTGGGTCCCAGTTGGTTAGCCCATGTGGACCCCAGATATCAGCCCAATTGCAACCCCTATGGGAACACATGGATGTGTTGGCTGGGCCAGAGGTGCTGGGTGTTAATTACGGGCCACGCTGATTTAAGATGTCAGTTTTATAGTCGGAGACACCAGCTGGTCGCAGCCTTTCTCCACTTCCCGATTATCTCGCTCCCTTTCTCTCAGACATACACGTGGTATGTACTGTATGACCTCTCAGATGACTACGTAATCCTTGTTTACTTTTAAGCCAAGCAATCGGATAATTCAGCAATGGCAAGGCCAGGTTTTGGGCCGGATGTTCTAGGCGGGAGTCTGACAATTTTCCACTTCTTCTCCCAGAGGCCTCTGCAGGCATACTTTCGGGCCCCTGGTGGACAAAGTGCTAAGGCAGGACTTTTCCTTTGCCTTGTAATGAGTCAATTTTTTTTTTTCTTGAGAAATTAAGTAGTCTTCTAGTGCCGTGTGGTGTGAACTGCATATCTTCTTTTCCTCAAATTACAGCCCGAGGGGTTTATTTAAACAAACAGTCTGGTAATAATAATGTTTTTTTTCTATAATGATTCTGTTGTTAGTCAGCCCCTCTGCTTGCAGCCTTGCATATTTAAATTCAAGAAAGCGTTGGAATGTAGTGGATTTGCATTCATGCAGGTTTTGTTTTCCATTGTAAAACTCACCTCAGTACACTGTAGGTGTTTGATAATTACACCTTTTTATGGACACAAATGCTAATAAAAGTAATATTTACCTTTATGTCTTGAGGCTAGTATTATGTAGAAAATTATAATATAGCATTATCATCACACGGACCAACCAGAAAAAAATCTCCAAAAACACAAACATATTTATGTATTTTGGGATGTTGTTTGGGAAGCAAAAACAACATCCAAAAATACATAAAAAATACATAAACATCTAAAAATACATAAATATGAGATTTTTTTCTGGTTGGTCCGTGTTCCAGAGAAATTTGATAATGCTATATTATAATTTTCTTTTATTCTTATTTCTAAAGATTGGAAAATACCATTATTATTTTAGTATCTTTGATACAAAATGAAAGTTAATATTTTGAATCAGATTTTGTTTTCTGGTGTCGCTTAATTGTAATTT
Source organism: Barbus barbus (assembly GCF_936440315.1). Taxonomy (NCBI): domain Eukaryota; kingdom Metazoa; phylum Chordata; class Actinopteri; order Cypriniformes; family Cyprinidae; genus Barbus; species Barbus barbus. The sequence continues at coordinate 17,301,612 of NC_136727.1, forward strand.
AAGTTTGAATAATTTTGTGTTTATATAATTTTATGTCTGTATAGTTTTCATTCATTTTAATTTATTAGATTTAGTTTATTCAGTTTTTGTTGTTTTAATGGTTCAAGTTAAACTAAATATGAGAAATGTTGACGTAAATTTCTTATTTATAATTTATTTTATTTTAATTAGCAATTATATAAGTAGGGGAAAATTATTATTTTTTTTAACTTTGACATATGTTTTACTTATTATAATCTGTAGTAACTATTTAGGCTATAACAATTCACTGAAAGGGTATAATTGAATTTTGCAATTATTTTGACTAATTATTTTGTAACAGTAATTTAGAAAAATCTCAATTAATAGTTTTCTCACTCCATATAAAAATATTTTTTATATGCACAAAATATAAATATAGCTCTCTCTCTCTCTCTCTCTCTATATATATATATATATATATATATACACAGTATACACACACACATTTTTACGCTTAAACCGTATATATATATATATATATATATATATATATATATACGGTTGAAGCATAAACAAACACCACAAAACACAAGATAATGTGAAACATTTGCTTTTCCTTAAAGATTTGAAAGCTTAAGGATATTCTTTATTACGGTTTAATTGTGTTGTTTATTTATAGAATACTTTAAAATATGATAACAGAGTTGAAGCATAATCAAACATAACATAAAACAAGATAAATAAAGACATGTGTTTTTACTTGAGAACATGAAATCATTAAGGCATACTTTTGTTTATATTGTTGATTTATGGAATATTTAAGAATATTATAACAGGGTTGAAGCATAATCAAATATTAAGATTGAAGATCTGAAACCATATATAATTTATTCTGTTTTATTTATTGTGTTTATTTACTTAAAAACTTTGTTTAATACTTAAACAGGGTTGAAGCATTATCTGGGGACGCATTTAAGACTTCATATTATATTATTAAAATTCTAGCCTTAATTTCAAGCTAAACGGGTAGTAAAGTAAATTTGCTAAAGTAATTTCTTACACCCACGAACGACACAAATTGCACCATTTTCATAGAAGGACCCCCATGGTTACCTCCTGGCCTGATTACCTGGTTTCTCACTTCTTAATAGACCTGAGAGATTTTTACATTTAATACGAGTCCAATTAACAAATGAGGGTACAACCGGCGGGAACACAGAGACAGTCTGGCCTTTTCAAAGAGCCCGTTTAGTTTTGCGAGCTTCCGTTCAACAGTCCGCAGGTCTTGTTCTTTTACATGTAATTCAAACTAGCCTTTTGCCTTTCTCCACTCTGAAACAGAAAGCCGCTGAGTGGAAATGTCAGATAATTGATTTACGGTTATGAACACAATATCGTCTCCCAGGATGAAGGAGGAGAGTCTGAAAAAAATAGTGACTGGGGGGAAATAAAAAAACAGCCTTTTTTCTCCTCACTCGAAGCCCCATGGGCGTCAGTGAGCAAAATCTCCATTTGAGCTTCGCTTGAGTTATGGAAGCGTTTTGTGCTGATCAGGATGTTTTTTGTTGTGTTTTGGGTGGCGGGGAGGAGGGAAGTATAATGTTAATCAGCCCCAAAGCTGGATTCGCGAGAATTTCTAAACCAGGCTGCAAATTCAATATGCTGGCAGGTTGTGTAAATTACTACGAGGAACAGGATTTATTAGTTATTTATTTATTCATGATGTCCTCTTAAAATGGCTGAGAGGATAAAAGTAAGTCTGGTGCATGCTTCGCGTTTAAACTTCCATTGCGAGGCCCGAACGGCGTGTGATATTTATGTCCTTGAGATGCATTTGGAATATCTCTGCCGGTATCTGGGAAGTTTGGCCTCCTCATCACATTTTAAATGAGTCCATGAGTACAGTGCTTACATAATCAAGAAGTTCGAAAATAACAAATTTAAGGGGCCGTTCACACAGGACGTTGTCTTGCATTTGAAATCCGGAAGATGCAACAGCATGAGGCTAACCACAGGGATCTTGGTGTGTTTCTAAAAGTTAATCTATATTTAACCAGACAAGATGTCTTATGCTGCAAGTAAAAACAGCTAAAACTTGGCACAACTTATAAAAAAAACTCTAAAACATGATTTAGTTTTATTTCATTTTTATTCGTATATTTGTTTTATTTAATGTATAGTAAATATAAAATGTAAAAATATAAAACCTAAACACTCCTGACAATTTTTTTTTTTTTTATATTATGTTGTTATATTGATACAAATTATAATTGTTATTTTCATAGATTTTTTTTATTAAATGTAAATATAAATAATTTATACATTTTATCAAATTTAAATAATACAATTATGATCAAATTTAAATAAAAATCAATGACAAATTATATATAAAATACAATTAAATTAAATATAAAGACAAATTATTTTAATTGTCATATATTTATTGTATTCAATTAAATGTAAATTCAAATATAATTTATAACAGTGTAACAGTGCATACGAATTTATAACAGTGCATATGTTCTTTGAAGTGTGCTTTGTTGCCTAAGATAGCACACATAGTATACTCTACGCATTGCACACTGCATGAATAGGAGTTGTATGGTATTATGAACACATCAAGATGCATAATGGGATAACTGCAGTTTGAATTGTGTGTAGATATCTGCTGTTGGGCGCTTTGGGAAGCTGATCTCACACCAATTGTTTGTGACAGAACATGGCTGCGAACGACTGCAGCCCAGGCCAGAGGAGTAAACTAGCCTGGCAGCCTCTGAAGATCCTCCTGTCATAGCACAAGAAGAGTGGCGTGTTGCCCGCCGTCTAGCAGAGTAAAGCCACGGGCAGCTGCTGCTCAACACGCCATATCAGCTGCTCCAGTGAGTTTGGCCATATGTGCCATACGACCACAGGCCTTCATACACCAAAACAGTGGACTCACACAACATATCATTGTGAAGACATGCAAAAAATGCATGTTTTTAGTTTTTTTTTCCTACATGTGCACTATCAATCATTCACAACCTCCCCACAATGAACTACATGTGTCCAGAGTGACAGGTTGAAAAAAGACAATCTGTTCAATCCCCAGTTGTCTTAATCTTCTTTTCTCTGACTCTATTTTCCCTCCATGCAACTTTGGTTGCCGTGGATTGCCTGTGGGGTCTTTCTTTCTGAGTAGAAATTCACTCAGCCTGTGAACATGCTAGAGGAACAGTGACTGGTCACCATGGATATTCAAAGAGTTGCACTTCTGACTGTTGCTGAGCACTTCCCCGCAACAAGACGCACCCCTGCGTTCTTCCCCCAGGAAGCCTTGTTTTCATTTTTGGGCTTTTGTCACCGTTGATAACAGGATGGCGGAGACAAAACATTAGGGATCAGGACCTGACACAAGCTAATCCAGCTGGCACACAATCTCATAAGACATTGATATTTGGTTGAATTTCGGTTGCGATGTCAGGTGACTAAAATTCAATGTCAATTCAATGTCTAATGTCAATGTTAATTTGATGTCCAAAACTGAAGTCAGCTGACGTTTATATTTGTTGTTTTGGGGTTGTGTAACCAAAATATCAACGTCAAATTGGCATCAAATACTGATGGCAACCTGATTTCTATTCTCAATCAAACTGCAACATCTCTCAATGTCAACCTGATGTTATATTGACGTCCTGTGCCTGCTGGGAAGGTTCAGACCTTTTGGACTACATCACCAATCTCTTGTACTTATCAACCTATTCTCTTTATCTGGAGTGTAACATCTAGTCTACTTTCATTTTTAGTTGTACAGATTTTTTAACTCCCAGGGCTGGACCAGTTTACATTTTTTAAGATCAGTGCGAAAGACACTAAAAATACTCTGTCCATTTTTGTCACACAAATAAGTGTTAGACATAATTCAAAACAGTTAGGTGTCTACTTTCTTTTGTGTACACTCCCAATAACAACAAAACATTGTGCTTTTGTGAAATAAAAGAAAATAAACAGGGTGCGTGTTCTGTCTTCCCTGTCTCCGCGAACTGCTTTTAGAAATGCGTGACTAAAATGAACTGAAACTCAGCGAATACATGACACACAGATATGAGAAATGTATCTATAGAAAGCTTGAAGTGTCTACTTTTAAATGAAGCGTGTTGAAAATGTGAGTACTTTGTTTGCTGAGCTCGCTACTTAGTTTGTCCACAAGGTGGCAACACTGATTTTGTTTAACAGTCGTAAAAGAAAACGATTGAAGATGAAACAACAAAAAACTACCAGACACAAGAACTATATATAACCATGTTGTGTGAGGGGGTTAAAAGATTCCCACAGCTTTAAATAAATACAAGGACCATTTTTATTTTTTACTTACAACTTCCAGTGAGAAATGGTGCATAAACTGAACAATGATCAGTGCGTGTGTCGAGAACCTGTTTAACACCACATGCTATCAAATGGAGTTTCTGTAGTGTAGTGTAGCTTCTAGTCCACATATGCTAAGGGTTCGCATCAAAACTGAGGTATGGTTTGGACTTTAGGCAGTAGCGTCGCTAAAAGTGGGAAAACTATTAGCTTGTTCATAATTTTCAGTAGCGGTAGTATAGCCACTTTTAAACATTTAGTAGCTCGCACATTCAAGTCACAAAAGGCCGCATTAAAGATAAAGTGGATTGGTCAAGGTGATAAGGGCTGGTAGACCCCGAGCGATCAAAATCTGGAACGCCGACCTTGTTTTTCGAGCAGGGATTGTATTTGAAATACAACAACCTTATAATCAGCAATCACAACTTGAATGTTCCTGTAAGAAGTGTTTATGTGTGCGTATTATTCAATCAATCAATCAATAATAATTTTATTCCGGTCCTCACAAACAAATTTTCACAAAATAAATCAAATACATTGTCACCGAAAAAGGAGTAGGCAGAAGCCTTGCTTATTATGCCTACCCTTTGTACATAATTAACTCAATGGGCGACACTTTTCACTTAAATAACACCAAGTTAAATAACACAAAATATATATACAATATAACAAAATATTATATAACATACAAAATACAACATAACAAAAACATTTCCCAAAATGTACAAACATAATTCAAAACAAACATAAAAATAAGCACTTTTTTAAACAATACAAACAATTTATTTATGCTGAGTCATATGATTATTTTTCACCTTGTTTTATACATTTTCTTAAATAAGCAAAGTGAATAACATACTTTTAGTTCCTTATCACATTAGTAATGCACACAGTCCATTTGCCCTTTTAGACGTATCCTGAATCAGATTGTAGGTGGGGGGAGTGAATGTTCAGCGCTCTCTCCACCCTCAATACCACGACTGAGGTGCCCTTGAGCAAGGCACCGAACCCCCAACTGCTCCCCGGGCGCCGCAGCATAAATGGCTGCCCACTGCTCTGGGTGTGTGTTCACGGTGTGTGTGTGTGTGTTCACTGCTGTGTGTGCACGATGGATGGGTTAAATGCAGAGCACGAATTCCGAGTATGGGTCACCATACTTGGCAGTATGTCACTAATTAAAGGATTTAAAATTCAAATTATCGTGCTTACAGTGACATTGTAAGTGGTCAGACACACAGTCCATTTGAATACTGACCAACTCCCCATCATCAACATCTCTAAATGGGAACAGAAATTCCTTATCAATGTCCATCATATCAATATCCTTTTAAGTCCATATGTATATTCCTTCACACAGTCTTCACTTATCCATACTGATCCAATTCATAGCGTTTTCTCACAGTGTGTTCTTTGGCTTCTTTAGGTGATCCATTTTACTGTGACACAGTCATCACTTATCCATACTGATCAAGTTCTTTGAGTTCTCTTATTGCGTATACTTTAGCTTCTTCAGGAGTTCCATTTAGCCGTATCATTACTTTGCAATTTCTTGTCCATGTAGCTTGTATCTTGTTTTGTTTCCTCAAAATGTGTGCACGTCTAGAGATGTCAGCATTCTTTTTTGTAAGATGTTCATTCAGGTACACTCCCGTACACTTCAACTTCTTTGCCTGCTTCAGTAACTCGGCTTTATGTTTCCGATTCACAAACCGAACAACTATTGCAGGCTTCGCTCCGCCATTCCGTGGAAGGGTATGACAGGCCACAACATTATCGTTCTGAATGATCATATTCTGGCTTTCGAAGAACTTGATTACTTGCTTTTCCAGCGTTTGTGGTTCCTCTGGTAGTGCGCTTTCACCGTCTCTGTCTCTGGCCACTGTACAGGTGTACGTCCGGTGTTTTGTTTCCAGTCGCTTATAATTAAATCCTCCATTCTTGTATATTGCTCCAGTTCGTCAATCCTTCTCTCCAGTCCCTCAGTTTTCATGTCCTTCTCCTTCACAAGGTTCTTCAGTTGTTTAACTTCATCCATCGGATCAAGTAGCATAATTTGTTGTATAGCAACTTTGCTCAACTCGTCCGACATTAAGTTTAGAGATTTTCTGATCTCCTCCAACTCATCCTCAACCACGCTGCTGATTTTCTTCGGTGGCATTTTGGTTTGTTCGTTTTTGTCGTTTTCGTGTCACAATATTAAACTTAGTTTATTATTAACACTTTTTTCTTTGCAGAAGTAGCAGCACGCCAAGGAGTGCCGCCATCTTGAATTATTCTCCTCAAAGCAATCATGTCAAGTTCCAAACGTTTTATTCGGGGCCTTGCAGGCATTTTTCAAACGAGCTGTCAGTGTTGCCTTTCCACCAGACTGAAGCAGCTCACACAAAGAGCATGGTTGCAAATCGCCAAACAGACCGAGTCTGTGGGCTGGCCCTCTTGTTTGCAGATGTTTGCTTGACTTACTCAAGAACCACGGGTCTTTTAAGGTTACTGGAGCGATATTGTATTTGCTTTTCTCCTGCCATGCGGCTCTCCTCGGGGACTGCTAATAAGCAGAGAAAGCATTTCTACCTCAGCTAGAAAAGAGCATTTTGATGTTAACTTTTCATCATAGCCCCCAGATCCAAGCCCATGTCACATTTAGCTTGCTTGTGAGTTTTTTTAGCTTCTACATCTCTTTCTTCCTGTCGTAAACTGTCTTTTGGCGGTGATCCGGGTGTCAGGTCATTATGAAGTAGCGGTTTCTCTATCCTGGAGATGATGTAGACACAAACGCAAGGAAGATGAAGGGGCGAGTGGCTGCGCTCCATTTCTCTTCATCGGAGGACATCTCAATGACGTATGACTAGGGAAAGAGGGATATGGAGGGAGGGGAGAGAGATTGAGGTGAGCTTTGAGACGAGGAATGACAAGGCAGATGACAGGTGAGCAGTGGAGAACAAAACATTCAATTTTTCAATGCCAGTGCGTCCTTATATCTCCGCAGGGCCTGTTGTATCGCCGTGCGGAGCTGTATTTCTTTGCTACATCTTTGTAAACAATACCTCCCTCTAAGATTGCTCATAATACAGAGCCGAAATGGCGAAAAGCCATGATTCAATGAATTATTAAGCAATTATTGTTTGCTAATGAGGGAATTTAGCAACTAATTGGATGTTTTTCCCTCTATTCTTTGTACCAAATAACTGCAAGGTTAGCAATTATTTCTGCATTGTGTCAGCCATCACGGAAACCATGGAAAACACAACAGACCGGTCAGGACTCATTACCACCTGGTCTGGGAACATCATCAAAACGGCAGTAGTTAACCATTTTTCATATCATTTTGTGATGAAGCACTACCATACATCATTGGGAAGTCAACCACATTAATTAATCTTTCCGGATAGCTACATGCACACACAAACTCTACACGCCATGAAAAGTATCAAGGGTTTTTGTCTAGAAGGTGAACACTGAGGAGATTTAGCTCTGAGGGCCTATGGGCTGCTCACATGTCACTCTAGAATATAAACATATTGTTGATACTGTACCTTTAAGACTTCTTTATGTAAATGACCTCTGTTTTGATTGGCTGGAAATGCATTGCTTAGTGGTTGCTAGGGCTTTCTGGCATTAAGTGGTGTTTAGAGTATTTTCCGGTTTCCGGAGAGTTGATATGGTATTACTAAATCATTGCTAAGGTTTTGGGTGGTTGCTAGGGTGTTGCTAATGTGTTTGCTTGGTTGTAAGTGCATTTCTATGTGTCCAATAAGGTTTTCTGAGTAGTTTCTAGTGGTTTTTGATAATTAGGCTTTTTTTACTTAGTGGTTGGTATGGATTTCCAGGTGATTACAGTAGTTGCTGGGGCATTGCCTTCAAAAATATTAAAGGTTGAGTATTCCTTCCCTTTCTAGTTTGTACTTATTTGAACAATGCCTGAAACTTGGTATTACGAGCACTTCCTGTGTCTGTTTGCCTATTTATGAAGAATCGCTTTATGTATTCTCCAATTGTAAGTCGCTTTGGATGAAAGCGTCTGCAAAATGACTAAATGTAAATGTAATGCAGTATGTAATATTGACACTCGACACTCACACGGGTTGCCAGATTGAAGACACAAAACATAAAGAAGCACATTCCGCAATCCTCATTTTAATATGCCTCTGGTCATACAGATTTTGTTAGATGGATGCTGAACTTTTTTTTGTTTGTTTGTTTTTTATATATCGGGTAGATTCTGCGATCTCCCATTCAGTTTACTGGCTTCCATGGCTCTAATATGCGGTGTTTTCCATCAACTGGCAACCTGGGGTGTTGAAATACTATTGGGTACTATTTGACCAAATCAAAAACATATATTCTGACATGGAGCACACATTTCGTAGCAGAATAAGTGGTTGTAGTATCTGTTTGGAGAAACAAGTATGTTAACTTGTTTCCTAAATATCTGCAAACAAATTATGGTATTTTGCTGCTTTTGTACAGTCAAAAATGACATACAGCACCTTTAAAGTACATCATTTTCTCAGTGAAATGACCCCTTTAAGATCATCTGTAAAATAGATACTAAACCAAATGAAAGAATAGGTGAAAGGTCACAACCTTTTGTTGGTTTTAAGACAGGTGGGTCCTCTCCAACCCAGCAGGAATCCTCCAAACTGCCGTACACTGCGTGAGAGATGTAGCCTTTTATTAAATCTGACAGAATTTATTACCAAGTCGAGAAGAGTGTGTGTTAACTGCATTGAAAAAAGAGGAGGGTGGTGAGAAACAAATAGAAAGAGGGAGCGAGAGAAAGAAAGAGAGAATCATCTCCTTCTGACAACACAGCTGGATTGGCTTTGTTCATCCGAAAATGGAGCAACGAAAAACTGGAGCTGCCTGCCTGCCGCTGACACAAAAGTGAAAACAGAGGCTGTGATTCCACCCGAACAGGAAGGACAAAAAAGATGCCATAAAATGAATGGGGAAAACGGAAAATAAGAGTGCAAATGAGAAAAAGCCCTTGATGAATCATTTATGTTTTGTTGGATGGTCTCTTTACTCTCCCTGTGACATGGAGGGGGACGGTTATGGATGATTAGCGTTTTATTTTCTGACTTTGTACCGCCCCGGGAAGCAGCACAGAGCTGATTGTTAGGTGACGTGCGGTTCATGCGAGGGCAGGTAGGAACGCAGCTGTGCTATTCAGAGGCCTAAACTGACAGCTCAGGAAAGCAAAGGAAATCAAGGGGGGATTTCTACACACAATACAGAATTTGCCCTTTTAGACGTATCCAGGACTTGATTTTCCTTTCATATCATGTTCGCTCTTATCACAGCAAACTCAAAACAGATCTCAGTTTCACTAGGGCGCCAAAGCCAAGTAAGCTGGCCACACAGGAAACACTTTTCGATATCATAGATGCCGGTCCAAACAGTAGCCAGTAAAATGATTCCGCTTTATGGTGCGTTCATATCGACAGCGAATAAAATCTACATAGGCTCCAAAAAATATACCTGTACATACAATTCACTGCAGTTTCCAGCCGAAATGAACATTAACGGCAGTGAAATGCCAACAACTTTTTGTCATTTTCATACAAACTAAGATTTTTCCTTATACAACTTTAAAATAGTAAATGATTTGTAAAATAACCCATTTTGATGTTTACATCACATAACCAGCTCCATAAGTATGGCTTTTGTAATGTAGTAAACTTGCTCGGTAGCACATCCGGTACAGTCTCGCTTTTGCAATTTGGAGCACTCGGGTACGAGTCCCATGAAACACGAGTCACGATAACAGAGCTTAAATGCATTTTTATCTCACATTTGCTTTTTTTAACACTATTGGTTTGACCTAAGGTCTGGTTTAGTGTTTGTGGTGCATTATTTTGAAACGTGATAAGAGAAGTGACCTTTTAGCGACACTCACCGGACATTTCGTTTCTGAACTGAGACGATACATACAAAAAAAAAAAAAAAAATGATTCACGTTCATCTGTTTTGGATAAAACCGAACATGCCTTTAGCACCACTCACTGGACATTTCGCTTTGAAAGTGTCACAAAACGTACAAGAATGAACAGACGGCGCCACGCCACGTTTTTTTCCCAATGAGCCTGAGTTGATTAAATTGCTTGAGGCCAGTAAGTCACTGATTCTTTGACATCAAAAGCAGCAGACAGGGAAAAAGTCCATTCTACACTTTCAAGAGCTTTCCAAAAGAAATCTGGCACTGGCAATTCGTCTACTGTAATATAATGGAATATTTGCCATTTATGTGGCAAAAAAGTCCACAGATTCCATTTGGGACTGGTTGGATATCTCATTATGTCCAAAACATAAATCAGCATAGCAATAATATCCTGCATGAATAAGGCCCACCCATAATGTTGTGCTGCAAACTTATCCAAGATGGCGGATGGAGTCAAAGTATAAGAAGAAAATAGGTAATTGCTGTTCAAATAGAATCTAGTTGTTAGCTGAACAACATGCTAATGCCAGACATTGTCTGCTGCCCATGTAGAGTATTTCAGCATTCATGCATTTTATTGGCCGATGACACCATTTCAGAGGAAATGGTAGAGCACAAAATGAACGTAATAACCCAGTCAAAGTGTGTGGAACCAGACCCAGCTGACCATCTGAAGATCTGGGTCATGTCTGTGAAAGTCCACAGCTGCTTCCTTGGAAAATCCTATGGATGGGGATATTCTGTGTTGTGCAAAATTCCAGCTTGCTGTGGAGAAACAGATCCTGTTTACCATTACTGTGAGTATTCAGTGATTCCTTAATGCCCTTAATAAATAGTTCACCCAAAACTGATTTTTTTGAGTATCGTTGTCATTTGCAATCTGCAAATTGCAAACTTTTCCCTCACTTTATGGACATAATATTGTGTAGAATTGTTTTTGCTGGTGTAAATATTATGCTAAATAAATATTGACTATTTTATGTTTATTTATGGGATACCTATTCCTTTAAAGGGGTGGTTGATTGCGATTTCACTTTTTTAACGTTAGTTAGAGTGTAATGTTGCTGTTTGAGCATAAAAAATATCTGCAAAGTTACGAAGCTGAAAATTCAATGCAAACGGATATATCGTCTGTTAAAATTATGGCAGTTTAATGCCTACAAAAACAGCTCATACGGACTACAACAAGTTACTTCCCAGGTTCGTGATGTAACGAACCCAGATAAACCCCGCCCCCCCGGGAACATGCAACAAAGGGGGCGAGGCCATATTGCACTGCTTTAGAGAAGAGAAAGAGAAAACTAGGGGTACATGAAAAAGTCTATTCATAGTCTGTCTTCTAACGATTCTAATGGATTTACAAGTTTCAAATTCAATGTTCTAAAGCAGCGGTTCCTGTTCATGTTCCTTGCATCCCCCTGCTCTGCGTCTCTCTCTCTCTCTCTCTCTCTCTCTCTCTCTCTCTCCCTCTCTCTCTCTCTCTCTCTCTCGCTCATTCAGATCATCAGCTCAGCTCCAACTATTTTCACATAGCAATGAGATGCGATATGCGTGCAGTTCCGCTGTGCTGTATTAAAGCTTTAATCAGAATAAAACCGTATATTAAAAGTTAACAGAAGCATTTACAAATAACAGCGTATCTAAAAACATACCATTAAGAGCAGATCCTCTTCACTAATATCCTCTGCATCTCAATCGGGTTCAAATTGATGAGCAATTGTATTGTATTGTACTGTTTCCCGATGATGTTTTTGGCCTCTTTGGCACCTGTAGGCCATGCAATGTGAGATTGGCAATTAATGCATTCATCGTTATATAGTTTTAATTGACCTTTTTTTAAGGACCATTTACAACAGATCTATTTATGGGGTCTGACTGATTGTTTGAATGATTATAAACATAAAATAAATAATACATTTATTCCCCAATATATAATATTATAAATTATAAAAGTTTTCTTTGGTTATTTATTTATTAGATATTCAGAGTTTTAAACAGTTTCATGTACATTTAAAAAAATAAAAAAAATAAATACAATAATCAAACTAAAACCGTGTAAATAAATGATAATAAAAAACAGTGTAGTTAGTGTTTAATTAGTCTAAATACACTGATGTTTGATGTTTGACAAAACTAGTTGTTTTGTTTTGTACATTAAAATAAAAATAAAATCTATATATAAATACATAAATATTTATTTATTGTTTGTTTGTGAACATGCATAATAAAACAATGAAAATATTAAAATAAATATAGTCCGTGTAGTTTGTTTGTTTGTTTAATATAAATCATAATCTAACCACACTAACTATTTTTACTACTACTACTATTATTATTATTATTATTATAAACAATATATATAAACAACATATGACTCATTCATTCATTCATTCATTCATTCGCATAAATCACAGACAATCTAGTTTGTTTGTTTTTAAAATCTACATGAAATCAAATTTGACCCCATTTACTTCCTTAATGAATATTCCTGGCTTGACTGTGTGTGATTTATTGGTGCATGTTATTAAAAAGAAAAAAGAATATATATATATATATATATAATTCGAGTCCCACTGCTGTATATTTCTTCTTTGCTGTTTTAAATAAAATTGGGTTGCGAATAGCTTTTCATGTTGACTTCAGAAAGATAGTTTGATAATGATCTAAAATAATAGTGTCGCTTCCCTTTTACACAATCAACTCCTCTCCACACATCTCTTTTATTTTTAATTTTTGCCATGTGGGATGTCAATTAGTTCCAAGTGTGTGTTTTTCACTTTTAGATTAATTCACATTAATTCCACTCCAATTCACCTCTCCCACAACTTCTAATGCAAAATAATGAGACTGTATCCAGGGATTAAATCAGTTTAATTGTGCGTTAGGCTTCATCCAGGTCCTCCAGTGGAATTAAATGAATAGGCTGTGATTGCAGTATAGACCTCGGGGTTAAAACATGTTTGAATGGAGGAGTCCTGTTTTCCTGCACGGCTCTTCAGGATCACTGCTGCGTCACTGCTGACTCTGGCAAAATCAATGTATTTTAGCTGAGTTTGTGGAGTGCATAACGAGACAGAGAAATAATATATTGACAGTCAAAAAATTTTCATATACAGTACAGTGTGCTTTCCAACTCGTGAATGAATCACTTGATTGCCGCAGGTCTTTCTAATCAATCAGTCTGAAACCAATTAAGAAGGTACTGGTCAGAATTACTATTCTGGTTTTTGACTTTCATGAGCTGTAAGCTCTAATCATCAAAATTAAAACAAAATAAAAAATAAATAAACATTTGAAGTGTTTTACTTTACATATAATGAATCTAAAATATAGATGCACCTGCATTATTATTGTTGTTGTGCTTTTATAAATCAATAAATAAATCTGGTGTAGTTTATTACTATTATATGTTTAAATTGATTTATTAGTATGCATATTTAAAATAATGTAGCTTCAGTGGCTGTATTTAAATAAATAAATAAACTACAGCAGCAATGTTCTACTTTTTACAATTATTGCTAATTACTATTACCTTAATTTATTACTAATATTTAATGTTTATTATTATTATTATTATTATTATAAATAAACAAATAGCTTTTATTAAGTGCATTCAAAGCAAATAAATAAATAGACAATCTAACTTCATGGCTATATTTGTTTGATATTACTATTATTTATGTATGTTTTCATCATGTACATTTAAATGTACATAATAAGCAAACTAAACTTTATTTTTATTTATTACTATTATTTGTGTTGGTTTATTACTGTATGATATATAGAGACAGAATGATAGACAGACAGAGTCTCTTCCTGACTGTATCACACACATTTTCATTCCCTCAAAGATGCTTACAAGTAACTAAAGAAATCCAAGAGCGCACGAGTAGCTCTCACCGTCGAGATCAAGACCTCCCTGTGAACTCCACATACAGCCAACTTCTGAACAAACCGTTCGTTTCTGTCTGTCCTGCGGATACAGAAGCGCAACACAACAAACAAGCTGTATTGAGCTCCAACAAGTACAGAAGAAGAGGGAAACTTCCAGGCTCTGCCTTTCATCTTTCCCACGCAGAGAGCAAAAAGCAATGAAACAGATTGCTGCGCTCTCCTTTCCCCAATTAACCCGACTCTCTGGCAAGTGCCAGTCACTCGTTTGCATATAGCTTATATTTGCTCAATGCGTCTTTGATGTCGCTTCTCTATTCAGAGTCACACGAGGTGAAGTCACTGTCTTCAGGACCAAATCGATGTAGCAAGAAGAGAAATGAGTCTTCTGGCTGTTTTCGACGGCATCCGTTAACTGTCTGAACGTGTTGAGGATTGCAGAGAATGCAGAAAGCTTTCTGATGAGGCTTTTTGTTCTAGCACTTTTGAGAGAGTGCATTTGGCCCCGTGATCCGCTTTGACTTTTATCTGCACACTGAGGCCTAGCTGAGGTATCTAGACGTGGCTCGGAAAGTCTTTACCTGCCCATTAATCATCCTCTTGGGCTTTGAGGGGAGTTGGCAGGCCTGCTCGTGTTGGAGAGACACCAGAATTTCAGAAGATCCCGGTCTGTCTGTTCTCAAACCGTCCGGGTCTGGATCGTTCAGGACCCCCTGTGAAATGTAAAGTGAGAGTGAAGGTGGGATAAACGCTGTGGGAATGCCAAACACAACCACTAGATAGATGGGTCAATGACGAATGAGAGCATTTTTTCTGGTTTAAAACACATGTACCACTTTCGTAGAAAGGTATTTTTTTGTATTTAATAGGGATTCATATTTCTATTTACTGTATGTTATTTGGACATGATTTATTATTATTATTATTATTATTTATTTATTTTATTTTTGGTAGAGTTCATCCCACATGTCTTATTTTATGGGAAAACATTTATCTGTTTTGTTAAAATGTATTTTGTTAAAATTATTTGGTAATAATTTTGTGTTTTGTTGTAATATATGTCATAGTATGTAAATACTTATTATACATACATTTGTATATTTTAAATAACTACTTGAAATAAATAATACATAAAAAATCTAACTACACTACTGGCTTTATTCATGCATTTATGAACATAATCATAAACCAATTTGTATAAATAATAGTTATAAATAAATTATTAAAGCCAGTATGTTTACACTGTATGTTTGTTATTCACTTATTTTTATAAATATAATATTCAAAATAAATAAGCTGGTGTAGTTAGATTATATGTGCTTATTACTGGTAAACATAGCATTTATAACAGATACATTTAGATAGTAGTTATAAATAAATAAATATTTTTTTTGTTGAAATTTAGAAATGCCATTCTTTTTTTCTTCAGTATTATATTACAACATTTGTATCACTTTAACATTTTAGACTTTTAGAAAGAAAAAAAAAATATATATATATATATATATATATACAATGCTAAGCAGTGCTATGTAATTACTATAGTGTTGTGAGTGAATTTTGCTACATATTGTGGCGAGCGTCCCGAACCCTCATCAGCGTTGCCCTGGAGACGGACGAGAAACACCTGCACCCGCTCATCACGGGCTGATCGGCCACTGATCGGCCACAGCTGAAACCTGTTTGCCTGCGGCCAGATAAGCCGTGCGAGGCTGGCTGGAAGAGAGTCTGAACTCCCTTATGCTGAGAACTAACGTACCTTCTCCTCTTGATTTCCAGAAGCCAGTGTGTGACCGATCAGCACCCCCACGAGCACCGCACGGAATCACCACTCACAGAAAACCCTCACGGAGAGCACGTACCCACCTCAGCCACCCACTCTGCACCTTACCACCCTTGTTTGTGAACAAATCCACCCTCCGGGGTATTTATTTTGAGCTCTCCTTGTCGTGTGATTCTTCCACCCCGTCACAGTGGTGGAGAATGCTGGCATAAGTAAACGATATCTGTTTATTCACTCACCCCTCTCTTCGTTTTCCCCGACAGGCGGCTGCTCCTCCCCACGAGATGGATGAACTCCTCCAGCGACTAGCAGAGGTCAGCCTTCGCCAACAACAAATCGTGGAGCACCTTGCCACACGGCAGGGCCAGGCTGATCAGGAGATCGCCGCCCTCCGCACGGCCGCCCGCCAGTGCGTTCCGTTACCGGACCTACGGGTCCAGGCCGCCCAGTTGTTGCCGAAGATGACGGTCCATGATGACGTCGAAGTATCTCTCCAAATGTTTGAGAATACGGCCACAACGGAAGGATGGGACCGAGACGACTGGACACGCGCACTGGCCCCCCTTCTCACTGGGGAAGCCCAGCGAACCTTCTTCAGTCTTCCCATGGCTCTCGCGGAACGATATGATGACGTCAAGAGGGAAATCCTAGCCCGAGTAGGGCTATCACCGGTGTGCGCTGCCCAGTGCTTTCATGAGTGGGTATATCAGCCTCGTCTGCCAGCGCGGGCCCAGGCCGCCGAACTTTCACGTCCCGCGCAACACTGGCTCATGGATGGGGCACCCACAGCCGCCCAGGTAACAGAACGTGTCGTTATCAACCGCCTCCTCCGGGCCCTGTATCGAACCCATCGCCAAGCAGTCGGTATGCGGAATCCCATGACGACGCTGGAGTTAGTGGAGGCGGTCGAGCTGGCTGAGGCAGCCCATTGACGCGAGGCTGGGGAGCGAGCGCCGTCTTTCCCTCGGAGGGTGGTCCCAGAGCAACGCGCGCCGGAGGGCATCTCGCGGCCAATAGGCAGGCCAGCGGCCCCCAACCCGCCGGATGAGTCAATGCCGACAGCGCCGTCTTCGCCTCAGACCCGGAACTGGCTGGTAGGCTGTATTTTGCATCAGGACCTGTCCACTGGTGCTCCAGAAGCAATGATAAAGATTAACGGCCGGCCGTTTAAAGCCCTGTTGGATTCTGGCAGCGCCGTCAGCCTCGTCCACGCAAGTGTCCTTCCTCCCCGCAGCGAGACCAAGTCCGTGCTACCAATAACTTGTGTGTATGGTGACACTCGGCAGGTGCCGGCCTGCCGCGTTACCATTTCAGCGTCCCCAGGGTCCTGGCCCGTGGAGATCGGTATTGTGAAAGACCTACCAGTGGCCGTTTTGCTGGGACGAGACTGGCCGGGCTTTGAGGCCCTGTTCACCGCAGCCACACAGCCTGCCAGCCCAAGGGGGGGCTGCCAAAAGCGGCGCACAGCCAAGAAACCTCGTCGCCACCCCATTCTCCTAGCCTCCGACAGTGGGAGAGATGGTGAGTCCCCTTCCCAGAATCCTAACGTCTCTTATGATGTCTTTCAACAGGTCACGGGAGGGGGCTCGTTTGGCCGAGCCCAGCGGGAGGATGACCGCCTGAAACACTGCTGGTCACAAGTGTGTGCAGTGGAGGAAAAAGATACGTGGCCAAAACCCCATCCTCTCCCACATTTCATTGTTGAGAACGGCCTGCTCTATTGTGTCGCCCAGCATAGGGGGGAGGAAAAAAGGCTACTGGTGGTGCCCCGCTCCAAAACGGAAACCATCCTGCAACTAGCCCATACCCACTCGCTGGCGGGACATCTCGGGGCGGCCAACACCATCCAGCGTATTCGCGACCATTTCCACTGTCCCGGCCTGGAGGCTGAAGTGAAACTGTTCTGCCAGGTGTGCCCCGTGTGTCAAAAGACCTCGCCCAAGCTGCCTCCCCCCACACCACTCATTCCGATGCCCATCATAGAGGTGCTCTTCGAGCGCATCGGGATGGATCTGGTGGGGCCGTTGCCAAAATCAGCCCAGGGACATGAGCACCTGGGTCCTGGTGATCATCGACCCACTCTGCACCTTACCACCCTTGTTTGTGAATAAATCCACCCTCCGGGGTATTTATTTTGAGCTCTCCTTGTCGTGTGATTCTTCCGCCCCGTCACAATATGTTAGGGTTAAAAGCCCAACTTCAGGGACCAAGTGTGATATTCTGGTTACTAGATGTCTTGGGCCTTCCTTCCATTGGATTATTTTCATGCATTTTGTCATCCGTAATGCAAACATGTATTCACATTTTCCTAGAAACTTAATAACAGACTACTTCTCCACAAGCCACATGTTTTGAGTTTTTATTCATGCTCGTAGCACAAACAATGCAGGTGCACAAAAGCTTAATATTTTGGGTTAGGGGTTTAATTTTGTAAAATTATAGCAGTTAACAACCACTTTTCGACATTCAGACAACTTCTGATGGATAAAAACAAGCCCCATACTGTTCTTTCTCAATGAATACTATCAAAGAAGTTAAGAGTTCCTGCCGTTTGCCCTGTTAGCCGTTTCCTGATCTACCGGCGCAGAGAAGTAAAAGACGAATGGCCTCCTCACACACTGTGGTTGAAAATACCCATTGGGCTGTATATTTAAAAAAAAAAAAAAGAATTTGCTATAGCCCTGCTAGCAAAGTAGCATTTGGTGCAGCCGCCAAGATGCCAGCACTGAGGGGTTAGATAAGTGTCTTTCCTAGCGCAATTGGCGGTGTGGCTAATGGTGTTAACATGCTAGTAGCTATATCCTGGTGCAGAGTTGAGGAAAAAAAGGACAAAATGAAAAAAATCTTTTTAGCTTCGCAGTGTGGGACAGATCTGCATTTAGCGATGTGGTTTAGCATGTAAGTGTAGCTGTTATTCGTATTTATGATGGCTGGAGAAAGCCTGGCTGCAGGCTAGTAAAAGAAATGGAGAAATATGTTATCGCTTGTGTGGCCTGTTTGTGAGATATGTTTTTTTTTTTTCCTTTTTATGTTTTTTTTTTCTATGCAGCCTTTCTGGAGGATTTTAAGAGAACAGCCTAAAGTGGTTTGCTGGTCTTATGTGGTTTAAGCTGTTCTAGTTGATTTTCCAGCCTGGCCAAGCTGGTGTTAAGGAAGATTAGCTAGTCAGCTAACTCTTTCTCACAACTGTCTGTCTGTATGTGGCCTATCTGTCTGTCTGTCTATCATTCTGTCTGTCTGTCTGTCTATCGTCCGTTTTATCTGTCTGTCTGTCTGTCTGTCTGTCTGTCTGTCTATCTATCTATCTATCTATCTATCTATCTATCTATCTATCTATCTATCTATCTATCTATCTATCTATCTATCTATCTATCTATCTATCTATCTATCTATATATCTGTCTGTCTGTCTGTTCATCCGTCCATCTTTCTGTAGTTGTATCTATCTGTCCGTCTGTCCGGTATCATAGGTATCATTCTGTCTGTCTAACAATCTTTTCATCTATACACCATGAACAAAATGGTAGCTGTAGTGTCATTGCTGATATAAACTGATTTAAGTCTTTATGAGCACTCAGAACAGCGTATCGGCTCATCATAGACTATCTGCTAGTTTACTGATCATCTAATCAAGCACATTTGCCTGTACTCCATTGATTCAGACCTGACTAATCATGGCTTCGCTTGATTAATTATTCAATTAATTTGTACAACGATCCCCTCCTCTTCCTGATATAGCCATCACCATCATAATAACCCCAATGCCTCTAACAACCACAAGATATTTGAAAATGTTTTATGTCTGATGCTTGTGGTAATCAGATAGCAACCCCAGTCTACACACAAGGGAATTCCTAGATCTTTATAATGTGTAAGCGACATCAATATTGCTATCCACCTCTTTCTTCAGTGTATCTATTGGACTCTAGAACTAGGAGATAAATATTGAATATTTGATATATTTACAATATACTCACAAGGATTTTGCTGGCAATATAAAATTAAGCAACATTAATTTTGTGGGATTTGGCAATTTATATAAAGCACTGCTTTATCACCCAGTCCGATTGGAACACCAGTGTAATAATGCACTTATTTTGCATAAATAATAATAATAATTTAAAACAATTACATCATTACATTTTATGGAAAATACATTTTGATTAATTTAGGCTGGTTTTGCATTTCAAAAAATCTGGGGTAGGCTTTTTCTCTAGAGCTGTCTTTACACCGGAAAAAAAGGCATATTGTGAAAAAGTGCATTTAAACAGACTTTAATGTGGCACAGGGGAGGCAAAAATGGACTTGCAAAGGAATCACAATTGCAGTAAACAATGTATCATTCTTGTGAATGTTATATTTTTGAAAAAATGTTGCCTTCTGTGTTGATTCACATGCACAGCTGATACTGGAAGGGAAGCATGCAGGGCATAATTTGTGCCGGAACAGGCTGGATCCGGCACTTCCAGAATTTGATCATGCCTCAGAAAAAAATCAGAATTTCAATGACCTCACATGCCTCTGAAAAAAAAAAAGAAAAGAAAAAATTATATTTTCTGTACATGTTTAATTTGAAATCAAGTATAATATTAATAAAGTTGTCAATAAAACCAGTTCCTTCACACCATTATCACTAAGCTGTCTAGACAAGTGCCTGACCTTGGGTGCCAAACACAATCTTTGCCTTCAAAAACCAGCCTTTTTAATACCTTTTTTCACTAAGTGTGTTGGTTGTATAATGGAGGCTTGCACAATATGTGCAAGCATTTTAGAGGGTGGGTTTTGGTAAGCCTAATTTCGTCACACACATACACACCTCACACGGACAAAGGCCCCTCTGTTTGCCTGTATTTCTGCACAATGGCACGCCACCCTTGATTTAATTCAGCAAGAGCAGCATGTGTTATCAAAGCACGGGCACATACTTCTCCATTCCACGAATAACACCACCAGCGGGCACAAACTGACACATAACACGTTACCTCAGCATGAACAGACTGGTTTGACAATTTTGAGTCTTCCTTAAAAACACCTAATTTATGTATGATGACAATGTGGCATCAATGTACACGTACACTTGTCGGCAATTGTCTGTGATAAAATCAGCTTGAACCACAAGATACTGACGTTTAGTTATGTGGGCAATTTTGGTTGAAAAATGTAGCATAATGGCCTATACCTGCTTCTTCTGCAGTCCATTAGTTCCGCTGTGGCTTTATTCTCTTTTCTGGAAGATTTTAACAAAAAAAGAAAAAGGGAGTCACCAGTATTTACTTGCATAAATGCAAATCTAGTTATGAGGACATGTTATGTCTTTTGTCCGGGCTTTGTAAGATGGTTTGGTCTAATTGTACATAATAACCTAGGGAATGATTGAAGGACCTAGCAGACAGGTCAAATGGTCCCATACAGATGTGAAAACCCTACACTTTGCGATCCATTATCAAGGGAGAAGCTGCACTCACTGCAGGAAAAAAAAATCAATACCTACTTCAGAACTAACTGCACTTGCAGGTAAGACAGTAGAAATTACAGTCAGTGAAGCACCTATTTAACGAGATTATTGGTATGGAGTGTGAACCCTTCATCTGAGGTTGTCTTACATCCAGAAGTAGGCTCTGGGTACTGTTGAAAACAAACGCCTCTTTGATTCATTGCATCTTACTGTATATGTGGTTAAAATGAAAAGGGACCAAAAATTATAATTTCATGTTGGAGGGCGAGGCTTGTTCTGCATCAACTAAACTGAAGACATGTGCATGCAGGGAGTTTAATGGATGTGGACATTTCCTGTGATTGTTTTTTTTAAGTCGTATGTGTGCCAGTCCTTTCTGAAAAAAAGTTAGGTTTTGGTAGCTGACAAGCTTAACTATTATCTGGTGAGCAACTGATGAACTGGTTTATAATCTTGCAACAAAAAGCAAACTTGAGCTTGTGGACTTTTTTTTCTTCATCAGGGCCCTTGACAAATATTTTATTCAAGCTGGTTAACCATATAAACCAGTGATCTCAAACTCAGTTCCTTGTCTTAACTTAGCTCTTAACCTGATTAAACACACCTAAACAAGCTCGAGGCCTTCGGGATTAATAAAAACTTCCAAGCAGGTGAGTTGGAGCTAAATTCTGCAGAACTGTGGTTCTTCAAGAGTTTGAGACCACTGATATAAACCATTATAGACCAGCTAATAACCATCATGGACCTGCTAGACACCAGCCACCTTAAACTAGTTGACTGACCAGCTCAACTCCCAGCTGGAGTGGCAACGCTGGCTAACCTGCTAGACCATACTCGACCAACAACAAAACAGCCTTGTCTGAATTGGTAATCCAGCTATTCAACCACCTAAACCATCATCGACCAGCAATTGACCAGGATGAACCAACTAGACAAGAGCAACCATATTTCAAACCATAATGACTACCATAATCTAGTTCCCAGAAGGTATAAGAAGGGTTGCAAAGGGGCAAAAATATCCCAAAACTTACAAAAATTCTCACAAAATTCCCCAAATTTTCTAAAAGTTTACAAAAAATCTTGCCCCTTTGTAACCCTTGGTAAAAGCTGGTTTAGGTGGTTGACCTGCTTAACTTCTAGCTGTCTGGGCCCTACACGCTGACCTCATAGACCTTCTTGCACCAACAACAAAAAGGGACCAAATTCCAAAGACCATCTTAAAGGCTTTGTTCTTTCCAACAGGGCTCTTGACAAATATAATACACTTAGTCAGCCACCTAAACCATCTTGGACCAGCTGATAACATCATGAATCAGTTAGACTCCAGTTCTGATGTTTCCAACCACCATAAGCTGGCACAAGGTGGTTGTAGGTAGCTGACCAGCTCAACTCCCAGGAGGTGGGGTTAACCTGGCTACCCTTGTAGACTATCTTGGAAAAGCAACAAACCAGCTACCTTGTTCCAGTGACAATTTAAATTGGTTTAAACTGTTTTCACCCTGTAGAGTCCTTGACTGAGATGGTAGTTCAGCAAGTCATGGGCCACTATTTTACAGCAGTTACCTTCAACCAGCTCCAAAACACCTGCCTGGAAGTTTCTAGTGATCCTGAAAACCTTGATTAGCTGGTTTAGGTGTGTTTAATTAGGGTTGGACCTAAACTCTGCAGCACAGTGGCCCTCCAGGAGCTGTTTGACACCCCTGAGTTTTACACCCCTGTTCTAAACAATGATTGTTCAGCAAATGGCCATGATGGACCAGTTAGACACCAGAAATTATATTCGAAACCCCATAGACTGCCATAAAATGGTTTCTAACACGTATTACCTGGTTTAGGTTGTTAACCAGTTCAACTACTAGCTGGTAGGGCTTAATTCACTGACCTGGTAGACCAGCTCGACCCCTTTGTTTTTTTGTGGTTTTTTTTCCTCAGCAGGGCCCTTGTCAGAGGTGGTAATCCAGCTGGTTGACAACTTAAACCATCTTGAACCAGTAATGATGACTTATTCATCTTTCCACACTGAGGACAACTGAGGGACTCATATGCAACTAATACAGAAAGTTCAAACGCTCACTGATGCGCCAGAAGAAAAAAAAATGCATTTGAAATATCTAAATATCTTATTCGGTCAGTACTAAATAAACAATAACATGCATTTTGTATGATCCCTCTTATTTTGGTAAATTAATTAACATTTTGCAGATTCTGGAAGGTGTATGTAAAGTTTTAACTTCAACTGTATATGAAGCAGCTTCCAGTTGTCATGTTTTAAACTACAGCTACCACCTTAAGATGGTTTCATGTGGTTACGTCAGTAGATCAGCTTGACTATGAGCTGATGAGGTTTTCATATGCTAGCTTTGGGCTAATCGAAATGCTGATGTAAATGAACTTATAGCTGAAATATGCAAGATGGTACCCACAATGACCTAAACCAGTTAGAAAACAACTAGCATATTTCAAACCAAAGCTACCACTTAGAATTTTTTTTTTACAGCTGGGAAATCAAGCACATCAAATTGAACCCCTTAATGTGTTGAAGTAAAGATTGAAGCAGTGCATGGTCCAGTCTCACATGCATGTCTGTCATCTTTTCTCTTGCAGAAAATGTGCATTTTACATGCCAGAACTGATTCCCTGCTCTGACGTGAGAATCTCCACATGCTTGAGAATCACACTTTTCCAGTGTGAAGATTTCAACTCTTCAATCAAAAAGCAGTTCACTCTTCTCAGTTATGTACAACACTCACAATATAAATATCAAGCCTCGTCAAAACTTGGAGATGAAACTCTTACCCCGAAGCTCTGTTGGCATAATTGGCAGGAGATAATCATGATTATGCTTATGTACATGTAGCTGAGAAGATCAAAAAAGTGGCCAAAGAGACACTGTTTCACATCGGCCCATCTTCCTTCACGTACCCTTTTCGCCGCAATGACTGCGGCACTCCTTTTAGATTCTGTCGGCTGGGCACACATTGTTCTCAAGGGATTTTTTTGCGGCGCGAACAAACAACAGAGCTTCATACCACAGAGTTACAAACAGCAAAGCAGATTCAGCCCTGGATTAAATCCAGTGATGGTGTTTGGAATCTGAAGGCTTAGCCGTGCATCTGCTGCTGGTCTGACAGGTATGGGAGAGGCATTTCAAATGAGGGCCTGGGTGGTAATCTTGTTGCATGACTACACTTAAGAGAGAAGGTTCAAGAAAAGTCATTCTGACAATAGATCTTCAAACTGCAGCTTGTGCTAAGGTGAATACTGATTTGTTTATGGCTTGCTGGCTTTCTTTGGCAGCCTTTCAGCGTGCTGATCCAAGGCCAGATCATCGGCCATGCAACAATAACAGAGGTTGGGATTCGGCCCTCGCGGTTGGGTTAAAACCACTGTTTGACCCACTCGTAGGGTTGTAAAGTTCAAAACAGGAGGTGAGACAAGAGAAGCCGGTCTCTGAGAGGAAATATAACTAGTCAAAAAATATGATTTCATGTTCAGCAATTTATTTCTTTTTAAATTGTATTATTTTCCCTGGTGTGAAACACGTCTCCTGTAGAGTGTCAGATCTAAACAATAATCTCAAACCATGCTTAGATTTAGCAAGATAGCAAAGTCTGCAATCAACAGTCAGGAATTTCAATAAGAACATTTATGTTATATATCTATACCGATAGTCTATTTTAATTGTATCATTTTTATTTTAACTGTAACTTATACCCCAATTACAATCATATTACATTATGCTTTCATTGAAGATTTTGGTTACACCCCTCACCCCTAGTGTGTCCTTTCTCTTCCTTTTGCACCCACTGCCAACTATCCTGCATGATTTCTTCACTAGTTTTCTGCAGATTCACTGTAACATCTGTGTTGGGTCTTTCTCACATTCCTAGTATTTAATGGAGCTTTGTGTAATTACTGTACTTGCTACAGAAGCGCAAACTCCATTCCCTCCAAATAGTCAGAGACAGCTGAATAAAACACAGATGGTGTGTTTTATATAACCAGGTGCTGGTACAAGGAGAAAGAAATGGTAACTCCTTCAGCCTTAGCAAGCAGAAAAATAAGAAGAGAGGGACTGAAAACCAAGGGTATGTTAAAACTCACATTAAAATGTACAATCTCTGAGACGGTTTAACTCAACTTTCATTGTAATTGATTTTATAGTACGATGGAAACTCGTACCCGGTGGCATCAGTTAGTATGAAAAAAAAATTATCGGGCGTGATGTAGCTGATTCAGCTTGTAGTTCAAAATCCATTTGCAACTTTATTGAGAGAAGATAACATCAGTCAAGGTAGACAAATTCAAATTGAAATCCAATTTTCTAAAACAAAATCCAGGCAAATGGACAAAACTAGGCAGACCCAATATACTCAGAAAAAGAATGGTGAGAAATGCAATTGGGAGGCGAAAGCAAGAATTCAAAATGTACATGAAACATGCATAACACATAAATGGCATGGCAACAAACTCCAGTCAATCATTATGCAGGCGTTCAAATTTGTTTGCAAGAACTAGGGCAGACGCAGAGTTTGACGCAGCTTATAAAACAGAATGTAAATCACTTTATGCATAACAGTGTATCTATTTTTGGTTCATTTCTAGAAGGAGACATCTACAGATAACTTAAAAGAATGCCTTGAGTTATTTTCAGATTGGTTAACATTATTTTCTGGGTCTGATGAAAAGACAATTTCAGAGGTGAAGTAAATTGCTCAAAAATTACAAACAAAATAATTTTCTTTTACATTAACCATGATGCCTCTTCTCATATATGTATACTTGTATTTATAAATAATTTCCTGCCAACATCATCATGCACAGCTCATCTATAATATGGTTTCACCTGTCAGGGATATTTGTGCTTGGAGCTCTGCTGCATCATACATTTTTTGTCACCTACTGTCTGTCTGTCTCCACTGTGCTCACAACCTCTGCCTTCTCCCAAAGGACACTGTCTCCCTATCTTCCTCTCTCTATCTTCCTTTCTCTCCGCATACTTACTGCCACACTGTGCAGGTTTTTTTTTACTATCTTTGGAGAGCTCAATATAATGCGTCAAGTCAGGTCAAGTCTTTAAAAAAACCTGAACTATAGTAAAAAATAAAACTTATTTGCAATTTAAGAGGCAGACAACTGAAATTAAAAAAATTGAAAATTCAAATTTAATAAAAAAAAAAAAAGTTTAATTAGTGTATTTCTGCAATGGTATTTGTAACTGAAAACTGTTGCCTTTGTGTGATGTTACATCCACACCAGTAGGTGTCAGTAGGGCATGTTTTATCACCAATGGAAAAAAAACAATCTGAAAATTACTTGTGGTTGCTGAATAGTCCTGGGCGACAAATATGCTTGCAAAATAGCATTTTAAAAGAGTATTCTGGTAGCCGGAAACGTTTGCATGAAAAACATTGATTTTGCGTAATGTTTCTTTCACACCAGTAAGCGTCAGAATATGATTCAATCCTTTGTATTTTTGTCCATCAAAATATAAACCAAAAACTGTGATTTACATTTATAGGCATTTCTACAATGGGAATGGTAACTGAAAATGTGTGATTGTACATCCATACCAGTAGATGTTAGTATGACGTTCAGGGCTACTGCTTTATTCAGCAGCAAAAGAAAATATAGGTTTTGGTGTATAATTTGTCGTGTAATGTTTGACAAATACACCAGAAAATTAGTTATTCTACAATGGCACTGGTACCCAAAACATTTTATTTTGCATAATGCTTCTTCCACAACAATAAGTGGCAGTATGAGGTTTAAGGCCTCTGTATTTTTTTTGTCCATCACAACATACATAAAAAATGCGGAGTACCAACAACTTTGTTGAAAAAAAAATTTTCTTGGAAACTTACCAAGATTTTTTTTGACCTTAACTAGATTACCACAGTAGCCTGTAATTTGTTTTGACACAAGATTGGCATGCTAGATTGACAAGATTGGTTGCATGAATGTTATGAAAGAAACAAGTGGACTCTTTATTCAGAGTCGGGTTGTGGGATATTCTTACTTTAGGCCTGTGTCAGTATGATAATAACAATTTCTTCACTCATTAGCATGCAATGTGCTAATGCATTCAACTCAGAAAGTTTGCAGAAACCTTTGCAGAGACAGGTGGTTATAACATGGTACATAATTTTACCTGTTGATAATGCTAGCATAGCAGTAAACCTCTACAATTGACATTTGAATAACTGCAAACATAATTCAAGTGTTGTTTGGAGAAGTAAACACTGCATGAAATGAAATGTAGTCTAATGCTTGAAGCTGCTAATCATTTTAAGTGTATATGAATATGTATTTAATGTGTATGATAAACCAAACCATTTAATATTTTCACTGATGGACCAAATGTGGGCTTTACTCAAATTTTTACAGATATTTTACTTAGACCAGATGGTCTAAGGCAGTGGTCGGCAACAGGTGAAAAAAAACAATATTTGGAAACCAACCCTAATTCAGCACAGTAACCTAAAATGCGTAAAGCATCTGTTTGCTTCCACCACAAATGCACTGACACAAATATTACACAACAATGCCTGCATTAACACACGTTCAGTGTAGAACATTGTTTGCGGTTACGATAGAGAGGGTCCGTCTGTGATTGATTTCACCATGGCTGGAGATTTCTCCAGTCTAACCAGTACGTAATCATCCTTGTAAAATGTTTATGAGAGCCACCGCTGTTTCCCATGATTCCATTCTTCACCCACTCGCCGGCATGCTTGCTGAAAATGAGAGTTATAGTCGAGCGCGCACCTGCGGTCCACTGGGCTGGCTGCGGCCACTGATTTTGTTTTGGGTGGAGGGGTCGGGGATTGGTAGGTGGGTGCGGGCGGTCCTGAGATGGGGCTATTACATTAGCTGGGTTTGATTGGGAAGCTGAAATTGGAAATATTCCAAGGACTCTTACACAAACCCAAATCTCTCAGTCAGCCTTGCACTTGGTGCAGGAGGCAAAAGACAGCCGCTGTTTACTCAGATTTCCAGCATGCCCCTCAAGCCCACCCACTCCCACAGGAGATGGACCATCCTTTTTTTTTCTGAACGCCCATCACTGCACCAAATTGCTCGGGTGGGCGAAGCATCGGCCTGCTCAAATTCCTGCCCTCTTTCAGTCTGTCTTCATGGCAGATGTCTTCACATACCATACACTTGAGCAATAGCTGTCTCTCTGCTACATTCCAAGAAATGTTACATTCCCCATATATGACGTATTGGCGCCAAATGTATTAGAAGACTTGAAAATGTTTAAATGTCAATAAGGGATGAAATGTCTTTTTAGTTCTGGAAGTTAAAGTATGTTTTCATAGTGTGATTAAAGTTTAATTCCTCATGATATGTCCCTCTTAAGTGTGTCCAGATACCTTTTGGGACCACTGCGTAAATGTTAAAAACTGTGCCGGAAAATGTCACCACAATGATCTCTGCATTCTTGCCAGTGCTTTAGCTTAAAAAAATGATCCCTGTCCAGGTCTATGCTGTTTTCATCTGATGAGCGAATCAAACTTATTTGCAGCCCACCATGCATCCAATATTGGCTATAGGCTTACTGCTTTGTAACTTTTTTATAACAAATAAAATCTTCGACAAATCAAAATCTGTAGTTTCATTGTGCAATTTGATCAATAAATGCGTTTTGCCGCTCTTTAATGTAGCCTGACAGACTACCTCATTTCAAGCAGCAGCACATAGCACACTTGAAACTATCACTTCCGAGTTAGTACTATGCTACAAATATGCTACTCTTCACACAGCATGCGTATTCATTTTATTAATTTTTTTAACTAAAGTAGTATTATTCACTATTCACCAACTTATTCATCTTGACCAGACACGTGACATAACTGCATCAGTTTATTGCTGTACCAGGCATATGTCAGTTATTTCATCATCATTGTTGTCCTTTATATGCAAATGAGGCTTATTATAGAATGCACCAAATTCAAATAAGTCAGTGTTGTTTGATTGGCGCAATTAGCTTTTCGGTATTACCACCCGCGGAAAAGCTGGCGGTAATTTAGGAGGCAATTAAAGCAGACTTTTAATAACATGAGATGTTTGTGTTTATGTTCTAATGATCATAGCAGCGGTAATTCATCAAATGATGAAGGCATGTATCTAGACAATTTCGTCATTTTAAAGAGCCAGTCCTGGTGTTTGGATCGCAATGGTGGAGTGCTATTGTAGAGTCGTGCTCGTGTCAAAACCGAGCACTCAGAACCAGCCTACAAGAAGAAATTGTTACATGTCAATTTGATTTAGTTACCTAATTTGCACAATACTTTAGTGATTTGGGTGGTAAAACAAAGTAGTAAACACATACACACGTGTGGCTTGTTGCCACATCTAAAAACGAGCCAGTCATTATAACTCATGTCCCTGTATGTCCTTGTTTGCTTAATTCATTGAGACCAATGCAGATCAACTCCTTCCTGTAGACCTGTTCTCACACATTCCTTCAGAGTCTGCCAGCATCCTCTTGGCTCTGAAAGAACACAACTGCATTAAGACCCGCTGTCTGATTCAGTTCCTAGACAAATGGAATTTTAAGCCCCACTTGTGCTAAGCCGTATCCTCCATCAAAGCCAGGAAAACAATATGCTCGCAGTCATGTCCCCCTCTGCCACCATGTCAAATTTTAGACAAAGACTGTCGAAGAGCTTTAATTGCACTTAGTCAGTGTTGTTGTGAGAAGGTCTCCGCGGTCAGTCCACCGTGGATTATTTAATGGATGTTAATCTCTTTTAGAATCCACAGTGGTATGTAGTCAAAGCAGTGTAATGAGGAAAAATATCACATGACTTTCCTAGCCCAAAAACAAAGGTGTTATGCTGCCTTCACGTGCTATCGGAATGATCGTAAATATGAGTTTCCTAATCTGAAATTGGATGTGAACGGCCTCTCAAGTCATATTTACTAGAGTTTCCGAGTTGGACGGGTCATAAACTTTAAACATGGTGGAGAGGACAACCATTGCTTCTGTCAATGCTGTTCTCACAACAACTACATCCCTTTGTCTTGTCGCTAAAGTAGTGTATTTATAGGCTACAAATGAATGATCATTCAAAGCATATTGTATGTTTTATAAGCATGTATTTGACTGAAATCCAGAATTGTCAGCAAACTGCATGTGTTGAGTGGTTTATATGATTGTCAATGAGATGCTAGATTTTATTCTTTCCAACATTAAAACACTTGAAAACGACAAGCTTGTAATCATGACTTCATAAGTGGGAAATAGGAAATTTTCGATAACACTTGAAGGCAGCATTAGTCAGTGGAGGGAATCTGGATCATTGCGTTTGTCCGTGTATGTATCTTCAGGTGTAGTTTATCAAATTAAGTATGTTCCACTGACGGTTGACAAACAGAATGTGTCCAAATACTGTTTGTCTTCCCTTTGAGCAGTTTATCGGTAGTTTTAAAACTGAAGCATTTCAAAACTTTGGTTTTGTGAAATGTTTTGCTTGAGAATTGTGCTTATGTTTTCTTAGTTAATATTTTAGTGGGATTGAGTGTAACTTAAGTGTTAACTTTTTGGAGCCGCTGTAAACTGATGTACACTATGGAAACAATCCAAACAATATCTATCTATCTGTCTGTCTGTCTGTCTGTCTGTCTGTCTGTCTGTCTGTCTGTCTGTCTGTCTGTCTGTCTGTCTGTCCGTCCGTCCGTCCGTCCGTCCGTCCGTCCGTCCGTCCGTCCGTCCGTCCGTCCGTCCGTCCGTCCGTCCGTCCGTCCGTCCGTCCGTCCGTCCTCAATTCAGTTTAGCATGCAAATGCATTAAACATTTGCACTGTTGAATGTTGGACAGTAACTGTAATTTTAATTCATTAAAATAAATTATTTTAAAATGACAGAAACAATATTCAATAGTTAAAATACATTCAGTCCTGAATGCCATCGCTAGAAATACTGTTAGATTTAATATATAATAGATCTCTTTTGTTTAGTGCTAATCATGTTAACATTACTGTACATTGTGTTGTTTTACAAATTAGCGCATAGAATGTTCATAATGAATTGCATAGTTACAAGACCTGCCATGTTCAAAAATGTGAATCATCTGTTGATGTTGATGTCAGTCATCAACAAAAAAAAAAATGATAAAAAAAAAAGAAATTTATAAAAATATGAAACAAAATTAAATAAAATGCAGTAAAACAATCCAAACAAAACTAAATAAAAAACTAATAAAAGATGAAACAAAAAAAGTGAAATAAACAACTAAACAACACCAAAAAATAAGAAATTACGACAAAAAATTTCAATGTAATACAAAAAATAAATAAAATGAAATAAAATAAAATAAAACAAGCAAGCAAAAAAATAGATAATAAAACTAAATAAACAACAAAACAAAGAACGAAATAAGTAACAAAATAATAAATAAATCAAACAACTAAGTAAAAAAGTTAAATAAAATTATAAAGCAAAATGCAAAACAACAAAACAAAACCAAAAATTAAATAAAACAAAACAAAATAAGAAACAAACAAATAAAATAAAATAACTTGTTAATTTAAGCTTCTTGAATATGTTGTATAGCAAAAGGACCATTTGCTGCCACTGTTGCAGCAAAACATTGGATCAGCGTGGATGCTGCGCCATCCCTTCAGCGAGAGGAAAGCGCGGCCCATGCTGGAGATGAAACCGCATGATTGTGGTTCTGGCAGGAGGATTAGCGGTTATTGGCTGAAATGGAATTGAGTGTATCAGAGCCAGAGAACGAGAGAGATGAGGAACAAAAAAGAACAAAAACAGTGCCATTTTGACAGAGGCAAAGCAATTAAATGTTGTCAAGGCAACCGTGATGGCTGTGCCCTCATCAGGCCATGGTTTGGCCCCTCTCTCACAGATGGAGAAAGGGGAAGGCAGGACCTGTGAAATTAAATGTGGCCTTCCTAGCGCAGTCACATATTAATTTTGTCTGTCCTTAACCCAAACATCGTGACCTTGTTAGATGAGCCGCCACAAATACGGCCCTCCTACGTCCTCACCTCTCGGCTCAAAGCTAGATAATGCAGTCAAATTACCATCCGCTTTGCCCTGCTTGACTTACAGTGGGACTGCAAAACAGTTCTTTGTTCCTGTAGGATAGAAAAATAAAAAATGAGATGTAGTTAATACCTCGATTATTTTCCAAGACAGCAGTGAGATTAAATACAAGGCAAAAAAAAAAGTATAATCTCATATCTATTTTAGAGTTTCAGAAAATACTTTGTCTTCTATATCAGGGATTTCAAACTTTTTGATGACAAGGTCTATCTATCTATCTATCTATCTATCTATCTATCTATCTATCTATCTATCTATCTATCTATCTATCTATCTATCTATCTATCTATCTATCTATCTATCTATCTATCTATCTATCTATCTATCTGTCTGTCTGTCTGTCTGTCTGTCTGTCTGTCTGTCTATCATTTTATTATCTGTCTGCCTGCCATTCTTTGTTCTGGCTATATATCTAGAATAAAGTACATTTTAATTAATTTTTTTGTTTGTTACTTATTATTATTATTATTATTATTAAGTAATTGACATTATTTTGCAGTGCCGCATAAGTATTTATTTAATTAAATATTTATTAAATATTGTTAATTAATTCATGTTACATTTACAAAAATAAAAATAAAATAAATAATAATAATAAAAATAAAAATCTTTGGATAGCAGATTGCAGTAATATTAATATTAACAGTAACTTTACCAAACAAGCTTTTGAAATGTTGCATTTAATGAAATGCGTTTAATTTTATATTTATTAGATCTTAAATGAATAGCAGCCCTAAAACATTTTGGATAATCAATCAATCAATCAATCAATCAATCAATCAGTCATTTATTGCTGTCCCCAGTTTTTGCAGCATCTTGTCCAAAATATTTTTAAGAGAAACATCTGATATAAAGAGAGAAGAAACCTGAACAAAACATTGCGATTGTGTATACCACTTAAAGTTTTATTTAAAAAGATCTCCTACAAGAGCTAAATGAGGTCGAAAATGAAAACCGAATGAGCCCTCATGATTGTCTAGTGCAGTCGATCGGTGTTTGTTTGTGAACTTGTGCGTGTCTGACAGACTTCCAGATCTCGAGGCAGACGCGTGCAATCTTTTCCACGAACATTCGGCGTGATCATGCGTGAAGACGAGGAGCGCCGACAGTGCGCATTATCCCGCGTGATGACTCTCCGGCTCCAGCTTGTTTGAGGTCATTTGGCACTCGCTTTAGTCCATTTTAGCAAGAACACTTCAAACAGATTGTTTTCAGAGATCCGGCTGCACATTTAACCTTCTCAAAGCAGCAGCTTGTTAGCCGCCATTAGGGATACGAATTCGCCCGATGAATTGAAAGAATCGCCTTCACATGATGCCCTCTCATCTTCACATGATATTCACGGTCGGCCTTAAAAGAAAACCGAGGCCCAAAGCCTTTTTTTTCCCCCCGTCCACAACAGATGTGTGAAGGGTTGGTCTTTATCTGTGCTCAGAGTTGATCCTGACGAGGGAAAAGGTGCAGGGCTGTAAAATTGAAAGAAGAAATACATCAAAGAGGGGTAATGAACCTTGTCCAATCCCAGCTCGGCCGAAAGGCGCTCTGGGCCAAGAGATGTGGAGAATTCTGATGAAGCCGTTTTCTTTACCGGAGCAATGGCCTGGGAATGTGTGTGTGGCTGGCCGTGGTAAGTGTTAGGCGTCAAGCCAGGTGAACGCTCTTACAAGCCTCACCACTTTTCATTCTTTCACTAAGCTGTGAGCTCCGTTCTTGAAAGCCTTCCGATTCGAGACCGAGGGTCCTAAATGGGAACCGTGGTGTTGGTGATGAGGTGGAATCCTGCAGGAGGGGTTCCGTACACCTCATTAAGCTCAAAGCGGGCATCCAGCGGTAACTTAACAACCCTCGCTACACCCATGTGAAACCGAGCTTCCCAGCAGCGTTAAAACACCGGATCACCACCGTTTGAGGAAAATATGAGGGGCTTTTACAGAAAATGTGGTTGCTGTGGCCTCTTTATACAGATGTATGGTCCCAAACCGTTTTGAAATCTGTAATTAGTGCTTGTGTGATCACCAAGGACGATATCTGTAACTATAACTATCAAGATTTATTCATTCTAATTCTATGAGAATAGTGAAGTCCACATCACAACTATAATGGTATAGAGGAATGATATCATTGGAATTAAATTTCAGAACATTTTTGTTCCATCTAATGAATGATGAAAACATTGACAGCTAATCAGAATCCACCCGATTTTAATAAGCTTGAGCATTTAAAGTGGCAGCAACGCTAGTATAGTTATCGTTCTTGGTGTGAATGGGACATTTAAGGTATAGTTCATCCAAAAATGAAAATTAGCTCAAAATTTACTCATCCTCAGGCCATACAAGATGTAGATGAATTTGTTTTCAATAGAGAGTCATTTTCGTGCCTGCACCACTTTTTTTTTCTGCCGCTGCAACATGTTCTGTGATTTCTTTTTAATCAGCCACAATATAATATTTACATTTATTTATTTATTTACATAATTTACACGATTGAGCAACCCAACCCCACCTCTAAACTTACCAATTTGTATACTACATAAAACACAAGATATAACAGACAGATATGACAACAAACGATATTTATTTAAAAGTTAAAAAAAAATCAATAAATACCAAGTTTTCCGAAGTAAAACGACTGATTTGCGTGAAGAACACACGCAAAAAATGATCACCGTTTGTTTACTGTGCACATTCAAAATTGGCGCTCGAAGGAAGCAAGCGCTGCTTTGATCGTGAAATGGCATTGGCTGTTGTGTCTCGTGACCGATTGCATCATGTGTAATTTTTGGAATAAGACGTGACCAGGGGTGTTCACGGAGCAAGATAAAGCCTTAAATTTCACCCATAGTCTGTTCATATTATGACAACGCATGGCATTTGACGATTTGGAATGCAACACGAGATACTTGTAATACTTTTATACTGTTTGTGGTCAATTTTTGCAATAAATACATGTTCCTGTACTTAAATTTGCTTGTGTTTTATTGATGAGAAGTGGGTAGGTTTAGGTTTAGGGTAAGTAGTGGTGTTATAGGTGCTCCAAAATAATAAATATAAAATCATAGTTTTACAAATGCAAAGGGTACTCTGCACCGACACAATCCCTTTTGAAATACATCACACTGAAAGTCGTGCTGAGTGACACGAAAAAAAAAAAGGTAAATTCACAAGAATCAATAGATTAAAATGCCGTGAGACTGGGTTGCACTGTTACATCTTTTCATGTACAAAAGCATATTGTAAGAATTCAAATCAAATTGGTAAAATGTTATGATTATCACGTAATATTATATTTAAAAAATATGACAATGTTTACAACCCACTTGATGTTGGCATTTTAAATCTATAATGAAACATTTAAATTCAGTGCTTTGCAATAAATGTTTCAAAACAGCATGTTAAAAAAAATAAACAATTACTAATTATCTAAAGTAAACTTGTATCATATGATATAGGGCATATGATAGTCTTTCTGTATTTTATTTATTTATTATTTATTTTTATTTTTTCTGAATTTTCCACATACTACCCAGTGGCCTGTATCTAAAAAACAATTTTAGATAATTTCTAATTAAGCAATTTTGAATCAGGCTCTTTGACTGTATTGCAATAATTTACAGTTTGGCTCAATGGCATTCTAGACCAATCAATCATTTGCCTCATTTTATGATGAGTGTTATGGATAGATCAGCATATGATTGTTTAATAAGACTGCCGTTCCAAGGTCCAACTTAATTTAATGATGTGATTCCACTTTCTTCTTTAAGAATAATGTGTTTTCACGTCAAACCCTCTGTTTTCATCACAACATACATTTTTCCACCAATCGTCCAAATATAGCTGATGCTCAATTGGGTGAGTGTGATTTGGCAAGGCTTGCACTCACTTTATTTAATGGACTAAATGATCTGTGCCCATGGTTGGCTGTTCAAGCCCATCCTCATTATCCAAAGCGCGACTGCAGAGATGTCGCAGACAACATCAAACACGAGTGGGATTCCAGCTCGGAGAGATTTGCGAATCATCTGACACGGCCACAGAAAGAGGATTAGAGGTCGTGTCTTCTCACCTCACTGAGGTCTTTTGGCTGTACTGTGCTAGTTGAGTCGCGGGTCTCCTAAATCCTGCTTAGCTGCCAACTGCTGTATGAGTCATTATAGATCTCTTTTGAAAATCTGGCACTGGAGTACTCTCATTTTCACACTATTGTTCCTTGTCTAACGCCTCCCTGATGGAATTGGCTTGAATATTATTAGTATTAGGTGCAAAATACCAATTACTTTTAAATTACTTTCCTTTTAAGCTAACATGAGCGAGGAGTCAAGTCAAGTCACCTTTATTTATATAGCGCTTTTAACAATGTAAATTGTGTCAAAGCAACTGCACAATATCAAAAAAGGAAAATAGTGTAAAAAAATAATGTAAAATCAAAAGATTAAAATTTTTTAATTTTCAGTTAAAGGCATTTCATTATTGAATTCAGTGATTTCATCATCCAGCTCAGTTCAGTTTAAATAGTGTCTTTGCAATCAGGTCGACGATATCGCTGGAAATGAAGTGTCCCCAACTAAGCAAGCCAGAGGCGACAGTGGCAAGGAACCAAAACTCCATCGGTGACAGAATGGAGAAAAAAACTTTGGGAGAAACCAGAGTCAGTTGGGGGGCCAGTTCTCCTCTGGCTAAATGAACCAGCAGTTCAATTCCAACTGCAGCAAATTCAGATTGTAAGGGCTCAACTGGTTCCAGTGGTCTTTCCCGATGGCTGTCTAAGTGGCAGGGTCCTCGCTGGGGATCTGTCTCTGGCGCTCATCGCGGTGTCCTGGTCTCCGCTGACGATCAGGGCTGTAGAGGTCGTCTCTGGGTGCTGATCCACCATCTGATCTGGATACGGACTGGATCTGGTGACTGCAGTGACCATCTGGGCTGGATATGGACCGGATCAGGTGGCTACAGTGACTGGGGATATTATCCCCAGGGCTCATCCAGGTGTCCAGCCTCCACCGACGATCAGGGCCACATACATCATCTCCCGGCGCCGATCCACCATCTGATCCGGACACAGACTGAGAAACAGAATAGAAACAGACAAATATTAGCTTAAATATAATATCTTTTTATGATGTAACGAGTACGTTGTGTGTTATGGGGAGTGTTCCCGGTTCCGGTTGATCTAATTAATGCAGCCTAACAATCCTTTAACGGATTTGAATAATAGAAGTGTATTAGTGTGTTATGTGTAAGCCAGGTTAAAGAAATGTGTCTTTAATCTAGATTTAAACTGACAGAGTGTGGCTGCCTCCCGAACAGAATTAGGTAGATTGTTCCAGAGTTTGGGTGCTAAATAGGAAAAGGATCTGCCGCCCGCAGTCGAAACATGGCTTTCAAATGAAAGATTGCTATCAAACAGCACACCTAGGTTCCTAACTGATGAAGAAGAATTGACAGAGCAGCCGTCAAGTGTTAGATGTGTTCTAGGTTATTACATGTGGGGTTTTTAGGTCTGATAACTAACACCTCTGTTTTTTCAGAATTTAGC
Organism: Barbus barbus; assembly: GCF_936440315.1. Taxonomy (NCBI): domain Eukaryota; kingdom Metazoa; phylum Chordata; class Actinopteri; order Cypriniformes; family Cyprinidae; genus Barbus; species Barbus barbus. The sequence goes on from NC_136727.1 coordinate 17,339,585, forward strand.
AGTAAGAAGTTACTCGTTTTTTATAGCGACTGTGCATTCCGTTAGTTTCACAATCTGGTGTGTTTCACTGGGCCGTGAAGAAATATAGAGCTGAGTATCATCAGCATAACAGTGAAAACTAACACCATGTCTCCTGATAATATCTCCCAAGGGTAACATTTAAAGCGTGAAAAGTAACGGCCCTAGTACTGAGCCTTGAGGTACTCCGTACTGCACTTGTGATCGATATGATACCTCTTCATTCACTGCTACAAACTGATGGCGTTCAGATAAGTATGATTTGAACCACGCTAATGCACTTCCACTAATGCCAGCAAAGTGTTCTAGTCTATTTAAAAGAATGTTGTGGTCGATAGTGTCGAACGCAGAGCTAAGATCCAGTAGAACTAATAAAGAGATACAACCACGATCAGATGATAAAAGCAGGTAATTTGTAATTCTATTGAGAGCAGTCACAGTACTATGATACGGTCTGAATCCTGACTGGACTTCCTCACAAATACTATTTTTCTCTAAGAAGGAATATAATTCCGAGGATACTACCTTTTCTAGTATCTTTGACAGAAAAGGGAGATTTGAGATCGGTCTGTAATTAACTAAATTTTTGGGGTCAAGTTGTAGACTATTATATTTATGTGATAGCACCCTCTGGAAGAATGAGGTTTAAACTTTGTCTTTTTTTGCTCATTGGTACTGTAGATGTTTCTCAGCAAATCATCTTAGCTGTAAATGCCATATTAGACAATTGCATGCTTTTAAAATCACTCCAAAAAAGAATCGGTCACTTGTAAAGGTCGTGATGTTAATTTCTTTTTTTTGTTTTTTTTGTTCTATATATCAATTTATAAAAAAAAATAAAAAAAAGGAAAATGCTATTTATAAATACAGTGACTTAAAATGCTCTTCATGGGTATGTTCTTAATTTCTGTAATTATGTATTAATTAATTAATGTATTTATGTATTTATTTATGGAGGGTATACAGACAAAAAATATTTATAAAATGTCAGGGTGGTGCAACTGTCTCAATATCATAAGATAAAAGCCTCTTATTTATTTATTTGTGGAGGTGTAAAGACAAAAAGTATTTATAGAATTTCAGGGTGGTACAACTGTTCTGATATCATGAGAAAAAAACAATCCTTCATTAAAAGTGTTTATTTATTATAAAAATGACAGGGTGGTACACCTTTTATTCTCTTAAAATATCACACTATTTGACCTTTGTATGACAAGGCAAAGTTAATTCATGTTGTAAAATGTCATGTGGTGCGATTCTCTCTCTTTAAAAAAAAATAAAAAAAATAAATAAAAACCTAATAATATTTATGATACAAAGTTCATTCAGGTTGTAAAATGTCATGCGGTGCAACTCTCTTATATAACATAATATTTATGTATTTAAAATAATAACAATGATAATAATAATTATTATTATTTATTTATTTACAGTATAAGGTGTACAATTAAATTTTTTCAGGGAAAAGATATGACTTTTTACTTAAAAAAATTGTTTGTTTTTTATTCTGACAGACCTAGATTAGTGTTTGAACAGTCTTGCCCAGACAAACACAGATTTTTTTTTTTTTTTTTTTTTTTTTTTCTCCTGACTTTGTTATGGGACAACCGAGTGTCAGTGTTTAGAGTTAGATAGAACAGAGAATTCAAAACAGAAATCTCAGGCTCGGGGTTTCACGAGAAATCTAAAGAATGCAAATGTATCTTCAAATGAGACGTCTGGAGCCGTCCTTGAGAGGTTGCTGTTCTCTTTCTCCAAATTTTACATGCAAAGGCATGTTTAACTCATTGGATCTTTGAGGATTTGCCCTTCTTTTTGGAAAACCGTGCCTCTAATAATTTAATAATTTCACACCTTCCGCCGAACGCATCCCAATGGGCTTCAACCAGAATGCAGTGTCTTGCACTACTGGCTCTGAATGTGGGCTGGTCTCATTTTTCATCTAGATTTATGACTAAGGGTAGCTTATCTGCATTTTTAGTGTGATTGAAAAGTGTGCTCTTGGTTTTCCCCATCATGCAGTAGATGCAATCACACCCTTTTCTGATTTAGCCTTGCCATATTGTGCATTAGGAGTAGAGAGTAGGATTAGGAGCAGTATTATCATCATAGAAGATGACCAGAAAGACCTTTCTCTCTTTTGAATATGACCCTTGGACATTTATATCATTCCTTTCCTCGTGTAGATGCTTACAGTGTATGGGACAGTCTCAATCACTAATTGTACTTATGCCCAAATTAGTTTTCTGTTGTAATATATTTTAAAATGCAATTTATTCCTGTGATATAAAGCTGAATTTTCAGCATCATTACTCCAGTCTTCAGCGTCACATGATCCTTCAGAAATCATTCTAATATGATTTGATGCTTAGTTATTATCAATTATTATTTTGGTGCTCAATTTAATGCATCCTCGCTGAAGAATAGTATTAATCTCTCTCTCCTACTGTATTTAATAATAGTAAGAAATGTAATGTCATGGCTGCTGAAAATTCAGCTTTACATCACATGAATAAATTACATTTTAAAATATATGTATATATATAACAGTTGTTTTAAATGGTAATAATGGTTTATAATATTACTGTTTTTTTACTGTATTTTTAATCAAATAAATGCAGCCTTTGTGAGAAGAAGATATATAGAGACATACATAGAAGAGACACACTTTTACACATTTTTATTGAAGGTACAAAAGCTGATGGATTTGTGCTCGGATTGTTTTTGTAAGATTTTGAAGAACCTCACAGAAGGTCTAGTTAAACATGCTCAAATGAGTGTGACTAAATTCATTCTCAACAGTTGATGTGCTGCGTACTGAAAGACCTTCAAAGCCATACAAAAGAGTGTCTTTCTCTTTTTCTGAGATTTTATTTATTCGTTGTATTTGTCTTATAAGCTTCCGCCCTTCATTTTGTGTATGTTTTGTCTTTGGTTATTTGGTGTAAATGTTGCTTTATTGGTTACATTCATTAGTAAAGAGAAAAAAAAAAAAGGACTTTTTTTTTTTCTGGTTAACAGAATAAAGTTCTGTACTTGTACGCAACTTGCCAACCTCTACTCTGCTATGACCATGTTAGAGCTTAGATTGTTTCATGTATGCTTTTCAAAACCTTTCTTCTTTTTCTCCCCCTGAAGGTGAAGTTTTGATTTATGAGTTTAATATCAAGAGAAAGCAGTAATCCAGAACTAATGCTAAATTAGCTAAGTAATAGCACTTGGCTGTTTAACCCGATGAGATTTGATTATTTGTGAAGGTGCAGGATTTTGTTTGTGGACTTATATAATAAAAAAATCCAAAACATAAAAAACCCCAGCTATTTATTACAAACTTTTGACCAGTTTATTGAGGGTTTATCTGTAGAGTAAAAGTAAAAGAGTCTGTAAAATACTGAATTGGATTCAAGGTCATGTTAAAGCATGTTAACTATGTTGACATCATTCCCAGGAATTCTGGGTAAATGTTGGGGAAACATTGTTTCCTAAGGCATCAAATAGCACAAGAGTTGTGGTTGTCTTAGTCTAGACAGATCTCTCTCTCTCACACACACACACATACAGTACACATACTTATCGTTTATAATAAATGCATGCAGTATTTACGTTAATAGACATAATAAAAAATCACATAATACATTTGTAGATGAAATAACATCTTCGAGTTGAGAGATTTTATTAAACCTCGAGTCAACATATAGGACTGAATCATGAGTTTTCCATTGCTATTGAATCTCAGTCATTAAACTCTGTTTGACACATTTGAACAGTCTGTTTAATTAAATAAAAGGAAAATGAGTCCTTCAATGCTTCATTCACTCCTGAAATGCTCCAGTAACATCTACTGTATGTGCTACAGGTACATTTATTAAACATACATCCCTCTCCACATGAAATGTTGCATAATATGGGCGGTAAGCTGCGATAAACACAATGCGGCTTTTTGTCGCTAACAATGCCGTACAAAATGTCATACTAGGCATCTGGAGCATGTGCAAAGAAATGACAGAAGCTGTAAATGAAGAGTGCATTTGCCATTGCTGCAGCAGATAAAGTCCTGCTCCGCTGTGGCTGCTAGATAACAGCGTTGCGTTTTTACAATTTGCCGTTTGCCGCAACGCGCATGGTTTTACAGCTATCTTCATGCATGCATGAGCCCGCTATAAAGTCTGGCTATCTTCAATTTAGCGCCGTCTAATGAGAACGTTTAGCAGCTAGTCTGCAGTTAGCATTACCCGGAGTGCTGTAAGATTAACAAAATCTAAGTGGAACTAAATGTCTCAAAAGTCGCTGAGATTTCTCAGCTGTAGATCCACTGCAGAGCAATTGCATTACAAACAGGCTTGATTGCTTCTGTAAACCAGGGTTAGTTTAGTAGCACTGATACACTATTACAGTTTGTGTTAATATTTAGGATTACATTTAATTTTTAGGTTTTATTTTTTAGTTTTATCAATTTTGTCTGTCTTTTTTATTATTGTCTATATTTTCAAATGTCTTTATTAATGCTTTATTTGTATTTTTTTTTTTCAGCTTTTTATGGGAAGATTGTGTCCACCACAGAATATAAAAAAAAAGGGTATTGTGATTTTTAGTTCGAAATTCAGATTTTTTTTCCCCCTCTAAATTCTGACTTTTCTTCTTAGAATCGTGTGGAAAAGTCTGAATTCTGATATATAAACTCATAATTGCAAGAAGAAAAAAAAAGTGTGAGACTAAAAATTTACATTTGCTTATTTATTGTTTGTTTGTTTGTGGTATCCAACAAGGATTCAACAGAAAACTCAATAAAAAAGTCAAAATAGCAAGATGTAAACTCAGAACTGGGAGAAAACTTACAAAAAGTTGAAATTACATCACCCTTTCTTTCTTTCTTTTTCTTTCTTTCTTTCTTTCTTTCTTTCTTTTTTTCTTTCTTTCTTTCTTTCTTTCTTTCTTTCTTTCTTTCTTTTTCTTTCTTTCTTTCTTTCTTTCTTTTAAATTCTGTAATGGAAGCAGGCTTCCATATTTCTGAAAATGAGAAATATTGTCTTGTCAAATAGTGGAAATAAAATTATTTTACAATATTTAATAACATTTATTTTAATCTAGTTGGTTTATTTAATTTTAGTTAGTTTTAGTTAACCATTATAACCCTGAAATAGAGCTGGGGGATAAACAAGTTTACCAAACAAGCCAGGCTTATTTCAGTTAGTCTGACTTATTTTGAACCAAATAAACAGTCGAAATCTAACTAAAATAAACCTGGCTTATTTGGTAAACTTGTTTTATAAACAGTCCCCAGGTTTCACAACGCTGTAAAGCCTTTCACTTTAAAGGAAGAGTTCAATCAAAAATAAAACTTTATTATTTTTAAATCATTATTTCTTGAAAGTTTGTTTTGATAAACATAAAATTGATATTAAAAATATCTATATATAAAAAAGGGGTTTACTAGCGAAACCTTAATATATTATTTGTGTAGTTTTACATTTTATATACATATTTTAGATTAAATTAAGTAAAAGTGTTTAATAAATACTAATCTCACTGATTAAATGCAGTAAAATCAATTCAATATTTTTTTTACCTGAACATTTGTGTCTCTGCATGTTCATACACAGCATGTTTAAATTTTTATGTTTTAGATGCTATCAATACATTAATAATACATTTTAGTGTCTGTGCAAACATATATGCTACAAAAATGTAAATATGCTAGAAAAAAAAAATATTCATGCCTTTCCAAATCACGTAAACTACCTTACATTATATATAATCACACAGATCCCGTAGGAAGAAGTCCAGTGTGTATTTGCTGTGGTAGTTTGTTGAGTAAAAACCTTTTATATGACTTTTATGTTGTCTTGGCAATGAGGTGGAGTTGCACATTAAGATCAGATGAATGCTATAGTTATTACAGAAACATTATGAAAAGCTTATTTTCTAATGGCTTATTTGCTTATTGAAATGAGACCCTTTACCTGAGGCCAAAAACATCTATGGCATCTGATAATGGCGCGCGAGTCAAAGGGAGTCAATAAATGACTGCCGCTTTTATCATTTGTGGATATGGTGGGTGTGAATAATCATTGCTGTGGAGTCTCATGCACTAATATGTCATTATTCATGGGATACGAATTATTTGAAGTGGATATGGTGAGATTGGGTCACGGAAAATTTATATAATTTCATCCCTGGCTTCTAAACTTTCAAAATAATTACTGCTTTAGTGCTCTGCGCGTGATGGCTGTTGCATAACATGAAATGTTTTTGGTATGTTCAAAGGATGTTTTTGATTTACAGTATTTTTTTTCCCGCGGCAGTGATAGAAACCCATTTTACATCTGTGATCTGATGTATTGTAATTGTGAAATATTATATTCAATGAGATCAACTGTAAGGCGGGACTTAGTTTCTTCCTTTGGGAGATGATTGGACCATTTAAAGTATCTTGGAGGGGAGGGGTTAAACGAATAAAGAGGTCTTGGTGATGTTACACAAAGACAAAAGTTGTTTCAGGGGTGAAGCATGAAAATAAATAAACAAAACAAACTAAGAAAAATAATTTAAAACAGTATAAATATTAAAGTATAGTTGTATGTAAATTTTTATATGTTTGTACATATGCTGAAATGTACAAATACTGACAGCATCTAAAATGTTAAAGTTAGCGCAAATCTAAAGTTTTTTTTTTTTTTTTTTTTTTTGCATAGCTTTATATTATATTTGTGTACGTACATTTTAAATATAATTTTTTTTGATTAAAATAGGTACATGCACTTAATAAATGTAATTAAAACAATAAAACTTATTATTATAAACATATTATTTCATTATTTCCATATTATATTCATTTAAAATGATGAAAAACATTGTTCATACACCAATGCTTACATATTAGATGTCAATACATTAGTTGTAGTAGTAGTAGTAATAATAATAATAATATTATTATTTTAAAGAGTGAAATTAAAAATATAAATTTAATATAATTTATAATATAAACAAAACATTTATTATATTAATTTCTTATATATACTCAAGTAAAAATATTAAATAAAATATATTTCTATGTACATTGTTGTATGTTTGTTTATTTGTTAAAATGTGCAAATATTTACAGAATCAAAAACGTCTAAAATCTAAAGTATTTTCATATATAGAGCTTTAAAATTTATATAATTTTAAATATATTTGTGTATTTACATTTTAGGAAGATTTTAGATAATTGAGGTAAATGTATTTAATAAATGTAATTAAATAATAACAATAATTAAAAAAATATATAATTAAAAATATGTAATATACAAATGAATATATTTATGTGCATGTATATAAATTTAAATAATTTTTATATAAATATATTAAATTAATATATATATATATATATATATATATATATATATATATATATATATATATATATATATATATATTTGTTTTGCTTAACTTAATAGATTTACGATAACTAGTTGCGAAATGTACAATCTACGTGAAGTCTGTGTGTGACACATTATAGCGAGCTGAACAAAGGAGCAGTTCAGGTAGCGCTTAACTACCGCGGGTGCACTAAATTAGACAGCATGTGAGCAGGGAATAATTACTGAATAACAAAAGTCTTTGTTTGGCTCCCGGAAATAACAGATTTTTTTATGGGCTTGAACGTTTTTATGCACCAGAAGACTCGCAAGGTCCCCCTACCACGGTCAGTGGGCCCTGGACTTCCACCCGGCCGCGGCAAATGTAATTAATTGGATCTGATTAAAATTAATGAAGTAATTAAAGAACTGCTGGGGCCAGTGTCAGACTTGTGCGGGTAATACGGCCGTCACCAGGGCAAGGCCACATGGACCTGCCGCTACGAGGCCCGTTCCAGTGCTAGACTACACTTTTTCGTGAGTCTGTGTCTGCTTTTCTTTTCTTCAAGGCTGTCATCCTCTAGTGTGACCTAAATAAGTCATGACTCATACGCTGTGGTAATCGGGTTTGGGTTATATGAGGGTGAGCTCAAAGGGTGAAGACAACAGCGGCATAACTTTGTAACTAAAACTAATCTGTTGTGCACTTGTTTCTGGGATATCAGTCTGGCGACAACAAATCTGAATGCTCCTGCTGTATTATTATTCATCTAATAGAATATTAAAGATACAGTTCACTCAAAAATGACAGCTGTTGTAATTTACTGTCTCTCATGTTGTTTCAAAACTGTATTTCTTCTGTGACACACAAAGGGAGAAATTGTGAATGTTTCAGTCCCTCTTTTTTCATGCCGTTCAGAAATGTTAAAAATCGTTTAAGTTTTCCTTTCTCTTTGGAGTGTTACAAGCTGTTTGTGCATAGATAAGATCCCTGAAGTTCCAAAGACTAAAGAAAACCAAAGAGATATTCTATAAAAAAAATGGCTCATTTAAACACGCCCCCACATGTCTACGTCTCTGTGTGCGAAGATCTGCAATACACCGCCCAAATGTATACGCAATGAAAGAAGGCTGAACTATTATTCTTGCTGTAGTATTGTTGCTGCCGCTGGTGCCATGTCCTGGAGATGCTGTGTTTTGTTGTGAAAGCGAAACTACTTTGTTTGGGCTTCCAAAAGAGGACACAACTAGAAAGCAGTGGTTAAGTTGCATTTACAACACTGTTCCAGAGCAGTACAACGGAAATATTGGAGTGTGTGCAGCGAATTTTACGGAGGATTATTTCCTGAACCTGGAAGAGTAATGCTAGCCTACAATGCTGGCTTGCACAAAGGCTGTTTCTATAAAGTGGGGCAATTCCAACTTTTCAAGGACAGTCTGACGCTTCTGACTCACAGCCTGTAAGTACGTTTCTGCTACTGACTATTCAAACGCGAGTTTTGAGCAGTGTAGAGTAGTGCTTGTTGTTTGTTGTTTCTCTGATCACAAATGCAGACATGGTAATGTTTACGTGGCGCGATGCAACGCGACGCGTAAAAAGACAGTATAAAGGCCTTTCCACATTGAGCGCAATGTGAAAAAGCAAGGCGAATCGCCCGCGAATGTTGCTTTCAAATTCAAATTCAAATTCAAATTTTATTTGTCACATACATATACATACGTAGTACGACATGTAGTGAAATGTATTGTACGACTGTCCAACAAATTGTCCAACAAAATTAAGAAAAACCTCAAGTTTACAAAAATACAAATAGAAAAAGTACAGTAAACATATATATAGAAATAAACTAGCAATAAAATAAAATAACAAATAGATATGAGAATAAAAATAGATATGAAGAATAAAAATAGAATATGATTCTATATAGATTCTATAAAAAGTAAAGTGTATGTCAGTGATAAAGTGTCCGTGTGCTGTGCAGTAAAGTGTATAAGTGAGTAAAAGGAATACTAAAGACAAATGGTATGTAAGTCCCACTCATTTATCCTTACGTGACCTTCTACAAATTAGTGCAGATTGTAATGAAAATGTGCAAAGTGGAAGTGTGGGGTGATGTGCTTAGAGTGGAGAGAGGTTAAGACTCCGAATGGCCTGCGGGAAGAAACTCCTCCTCATTCTCTCTGTGTTCGCCTTCATGGAGCAGAAGCGCCTCCCTGAACGCAGCAGAGAAAAGAGTCCATTGTTGGGATGGCTGAGGTCCTTCACTATCTTCCTGGCCCTGGTCAGGCACCGCTTGCTGTAGATGTCCTGCAGGTCAGGGAGCTCGGTGTGAATGGTACGTTCCGCTGAACGCACCACCCTCTGGAGGGCTCGTCTGTCCTGCATAGTGCAGTTCCCGAACCAGGAAGTGATGCTGCCCGTCAGTGATGCTTTCACACCGAGAGCGAAACGAATGTTCGCCTTCTGCAAATTTACGCCTGCACTCTAGGTGGCGCCGACCAACAATGCATTTTTTTCTCATGTAGCGTATGTATCTCCTGTGGTTTACATCGTCATTAGAGGTACAATTAGCATCAAGCTACATTGAAAATGTATGTAATTATTAACGTTTTTGCTCAAAACCCACTTTTAATCATCATCGAGTGCTTGTAATAACTTCCAATTGTGATCTAAAATGGATTTTGATTCTATAATAGGCAGACACGCACTCTTTGCATGTTTTATAATGGACTGATAGATACCTGCTTGTCATGTGTAAACATCCTTTATTGTTAAAATAAATACCACAAGCGGCATAAAAACATATACAGAAAACCTGTCTTTACAATTATAGGTCTATTTGCTTTCATATTTCCTGTATAGAAAAATATTTGTCTCTTTTTTTATATGGGGAAGGGCAAGAGATATGATTACATGATTGACAGGTCTAGATGAACGAGCTTTGACTCATAAATACTCGCGCTCATGGAAGAAAATTGACGGTGCTCATCAGATCACATAATTCAGTGGAGAATTAATATGTTATTCTGTATAAAGAACATGTGAGAATATTCTGTTCTTAAATACCAACAATAACAAGAACTCTGCATTCACTCTTCTCTCTTGCGGAAAAAGCTCTCTACTTCTGTGTTTTTATGCTCGTGCTCAATACAGTCTTCTGAGCTTTTAGCGCCACCGCGTCAACATTTTGGGTAACAGCAGTTGCTCTAGTCATGTGATGTAATGCTCAAATCTTATTGGACGGCCCGTGTTTTCACTTTGTGAAACTCAAAAGATTCGTCGGACTGGACGAAAAAAAACATTCACATTTTCGGTGCGTAAATGTTCGCGGTCTATGTGGAAGCATCCATAGGAAGCTGTTGTTTTATTCCAGCGCGTCATTGCGTTCGAAATTCATTTAGCTCTTTTGCGCTGTGGAAAGGCCTTAAATCATTATAATCAGTAATTATGTCCCCACTGGATGCAACAAATGACTGGTTTATAATGGGTTTTATTGTTTTTGTTTCATTGCGCCGGGACACGGCATCACAATACGGTAAGGGCCATAACATTTCCGTCTCACGCTTGAGGTATACGGCCAATCACAATGCACTGGATAGCTGGCCAATCAGAGCAGACCTCGCTTCTCAGAACGATGAGTTTTATAAAAATTGATGCGTTTCAGTAAGGCGGCGTAGGAGCAACAATAATGTACAGTATGTGGAAAATAATGTGTTTTTTTAACCTTAAACCGCATAAACACATTGCATTACACCAAATACACAAAATAATGTGCCCATCCGGATCAGATTCTGGGTCAAACTGAAAAGTTTGAACGACTGCGTGTCTACGAGCCATTGCCATACATCCACTGTCAACATTAGCGCATGGTACCGTGGCGCAAGCTGATTAAGGCCACACACCCACCCTCCACCTTGCCCCGCCTCTCTCCTCATCATTAGCATTTAAAGCTACAGACACAGAAATGGCACGTCCTAAGGAAAGCTCATTGTGGGACTGGCTCATAGTGGCTGAAATTCTGCACCAAGGCTGAATTTCGGGAAAAAAACTTCAGATATAGTACTAGGGACCACTTAGGCCTATATAAAAGAATCCAAAAAACAGCATGTCATGGGACCTTTAACATATGAAAAGCTCAAAAGGTTCTGTTAAGTTGGAAATGTAACTGTGACTTTTTAACAGTCAGGGCTTGCTTTCTTATTCATAAAGTTCACACATAACTTCACAAACTCATCATTCTGTTGTAATTTCAGATATATTTTCTAAATAAAATGCCGTATAATCAGTTTAATTAATATTTTCCATGATTTCATATAATTTGTTATTTGTTTTGATGTCTTTGTTCATGCCATTCCTATCTTAGCCAAATGTATTATCCTAAAAATTTCACAAAGTGGACAAGAGTTTGAGTACCTAAAGACATAATATTTATTTTTGGGGAAACTAACTGATGGTGGAGAGCTGAATCAGTTACATTTAATATTGAATATGTAGTATTAATAATTTAGAAAATCTGAATTTCCTTTAACCCTTAAGTTGTTTCTTTCTTCTACTGAGCACAAAAGAAGACATTTTGAAGAATGTTGGTAACTAAATAGCTGACGGTAGGCACTGACGTCCTTAATATTTTTTTGCATACTCTTTTTAGTTCTATTAGGAGACGTTTTGCTCGTAGGCCTCAGTTATCTTGAACTTATGCACCTCAGTTTTGGAGCCGAAAATAAGCTCAGGTCAATAAGCTCAGATCAGTGACATCTATGATCATTCAGTTTCAAAAAGAAATGTGCTAAGTGAAAGTAAACAAGTTGACAAGAATGTTGAATCCAAGATTAGGTGATAATATAGCATCTTGAATGATTTATAAGCAAGTTTAAAAGGGCTGTTATTTGTTAGGGGGAACACCAAATTAGGTTCAGGGTTCGTAAATCATGTGTTGAGAGATCCAGATTGAAATGCAGTCAACAAACCTGGACCTACTTCACAATCATGCAGAAAATTAATCAACACTTTAGAGCCCAGGCCGCATTGAAAAAGGGCCTGTAAGGGTTCATTAGTATTCCATTCGGTTAAAACCACGCTTCAAAAAAACGTAAATGCAGGCAAACTGACACAACAAGATAATGATGACAGGATCTCAATTAATCTACGCAGCACTGGACTGGAGATGAGCGAGCCCGGTCTTATGAGAGGGAGGAGCAGATCTTGTCAGGAGAGGAAGGAGCTGATGATGGTGGAAAATGGAAAGAGCTAAAAAGTTTGGTCAGTGTATTACTGTATTACAGTGTATTACAGTGCATTGCTAAGTGAGTATCAAGGGAGCGTGTGACTCCAGAACTGTTGTGAATAGAGAGATGGCAAGTTAGGAACATGGTGATTAGAGTCTCTAATTAAATCTTTATATTTTCTTGAACAGTGACCTTGATATTAATATCACCTTTTGTTCTGCAATTATAAAGACAAAGTTTCTGGGAAAGCTTGACATTTCTTAGAGGCAGGGCACTCAAAAGAGCCAAATTTCTTTTTAAGTTTACACCATAATATTTTTGAATTACTTTGATACTTATACTATTTATTTAATAGTATCTATCTATCTATCTATCTATCTATCTATCTATCTATCTATCTATCTATCTATCTATCTATCTATCTATCTATCTATCTACAGTATGTCATCTTGGCTTGGTGAAATAAAAAAAAATAAAAAGCTTCGTCAACAATTACGAAGATGAGACAATATTCTGTTGAAAAAATTTTTACTGGCTGAAAACCTTCAAACTGCTTTCTTAATTTTGTTAACTAACTCTGTCAAATAAATCTTATATACATTATGTGCAACAAATAAATGCAATATTAGTATTATGTATTATACCTTAATTTAGCACAATGAAGAATAAATATAATAAAATTTAATAAAAAATATAAATATATATATTTTTTTTAATATATTATTTTTAATTCATAAATGATCAGACTTTTTAAAATGTTAGGTCAGATAGTTTGTCATGCTTTTTTGAAAATGTTGAATATTATTGTCATACATATTGTGCCTAAAGGGACAGTGATGGGGAAAATTACATGGAATTAGATTTCTTGATCACACAACTTGTTGTTCTCCTGAAAAAAAAAAGAGATTTTGCATTCATTTACACAATTTTTGCATTCTCGCAAGATACTTTGCCTTTGTTTGCACAACTTTTGCATTCTCAGGAAACTCTGCATTCAGTGTCACAACTTTTGCCTTCTCCTGAGAATCTTTGCATTTATTCGCACAACTTTTGCATTCACCAACAAAGTTTGCGTTCATTTACATAGCTTTTGGATTCTACTGTGAAACTTGCATTCATTGACACAACTTTTGCATTCTCGAGAAACCTTGTGTTCATTGTCACAACTTTTGCATTCACCCGAGAATCGTTGCATTCATTTGCGCAATTTTTGCATTCTCTTTTGCGCTCTTGAAAAACGTTGCATTCATTTATACAACTCCTATGTTCTCCTGAGAAGCGTTGCATTTGTTGGCACAACTTTTACATTCTCCTGAGAAACTTTGCATTCACTTGCAAGAGAAATGAACATGATTTAAACTGCTGTATCTGTTGCGTAGTTTTTAAACTAGTTTAACTGTTGCTTGCGTGGCTTGAGTTTGCAGACTGAACCCCATGACTGTGGGCAGCCTGTTATGCGGTTTCATGCTATGCCCACTTCAACAATGAAGCCATCCTGGCTGCTCACCCACCGGTAGGCATTCACTGTATTTCTTCCCCTCCACCTCCCCTGTCATGCTTAGCTGCTTCCTGCTTGAGGGTGTCACCGTATTTCAGCCGTCTGCCCCATTCCAAAGCCGAGCTCCCACGGAGAAATCCGTTTCTCAGCTGCGCACAGATAATGGAACATCACTCTTCTGTCCTGGTCTGGCAACACGCGATTGCCCCTGCCTTGCAAGAGTCGTTAAAAAAGTGCTGAGCAGAAAAACGCTCTTTCTTGACAAATAAAAAAAATTTGGATAAGAGAGCAATGGAGTACCTTGGCAGAAAAATTGGTGAGGTTTGGAGCGCTGAGTTATTGTGGCGATTAAAGCATATGGCCATGCAGTATATGGAGGACATATTTACATATGCTAGCCAAATGATTTCATACATTTTAAAAGGGTCTGATATTACGTTCTCCTAAAACAATAAATACAGTTACCATCATGCAAATGAAATTTGCCATTCCTTTAGATTTGTGGCAGGCCTTTAGATACAGCTGATGTGAGGACACATTTTGAATGAATTTTCTTATACTTCAATACTTGTTAACAGGAGATAAATATATCTCACAAATATATGTCTGGGTCATATGTCACTACAAATTCAAAAGAAAAATAAAAGAATACATAATTTGCATGTGAAAATCAATAGAGTTTTTTTTCCTTAATGCAAAATGTAATGCAATAATGCAAAATTCAATGCAATATTCATAATAAATTATAGAAATATTTAATTTATAAGACACATATTAAGCTTTTTTTTATTATAATACAACTATCATTAACAGTAATCTGCATTTCCTAATTTCCCTAATATGCACCTTTTTCCAATTACAACAGCTTACATGTGAATAAACTGATTCGAATCCACTTGTAATGATGGACACTCAGCTTTGCACTGTAACCCAGAATGCATTGGGGCTTTATGCACTGTGCCGTCGGAGAAAGGTTAGACCCTGTGGCAATGTCTCATGGCAGAACAACGACAGAAAATCACAGTTTGCAGTTTAGCTTTTTCTCCATCCCAATATCCCTCTGCTGAGTCACAAGTTTTCCAATTTACTGTTCTCTCTGTTTATGTTTTTGTCGACCTACTAAAAGGGCAGTGCCACCCTCAGTACCTAGAGAGGAAAGGTGGTTCCCTCTGACACGCCAATGCCAAGATGCAGAAATGGCTTTCTAGATCTGATGTTCCGGGTTTATTTGATTCATTGAGAGCAAACAAGGTGACTTGTCTGACGCAATGGAAGAAGGGCAGGGATGTTTGGTGAGGGACGCCCCATTGTGCATATTAATTGAATTCCACCCAGACCTCTGCCTGTGTGGGTGGGGGTGCATCAGCAGGACATTTCCTGTTGACGTGGGACACATATGTGTCCAGTGACACGTGGTTGCTCTTTATCCCCTTTGAGATTAGATAAGTTTTCTTCTGTGTTTGGTCTTTGGTGTTTTTTTGTTTGTTTTTTTCCTTTACTTTTAGTCATTTGTACTTGCAGTTGACCAATAAAACTCAAATTATGAATGTGTATTAGCAATATTAAAGTAACACATAATAATAAAGGTAAATCTTAATATATTAATGTATTCATTTACTTATGTAAATTAATGTTTTAATTTAATGTATGTAATTATATATATATAGTGAACTTAAATATTATGTTTATACAAATAAATATGTATATTATGTATAGGTGTATGTGTGTGTGTGTGTGTGTGTGTGTGTGTGTGTGTGTGTGTATATATATATATATATATTAAAGCTGTGAAACGATTAATCACATTAAAAAATACGTTTTTGTTTACATAGTATATGTGTGTACTGTGTATATTTATTATGTATATATAAATACAAACACATGCATCCATAAATTTATGAAAAATAAGTTATATTTTTATTTTAAATATATGCATATATTATATGAATATAAATATACATGTAAATATTTTTGTAATATATACTGTATGTGTGTGTATTTATTTATATATATACATAATAAATATACACAGCACATATATTATGCAAATTTTTAATACTTATAATAACGTTCATTAAAGGCCTCACCGAGCAAAGAAATCAAATGTACCTCAAGCTCAACCATCCTGTAGTCTGCAGTCAGTCAAAAACATAATAAACCCCCCAAAATATGAATATGCAAGCATGCAACCAAAAGAAATCAATACACCACTTGTCCCCATCCAGCCAAGGACAATCCCCCTTGCCACTGTCTTTCCTCAGGCAACCTGGGAGCAAATCATGGCTGTGGAAACATCGTCATGCCATGCTATGAGAGATAAACACTCCAGCCAGAGAAAGAGCACAGCGTCCTGCCTCACATAGTCTCTGGTGGGCTTTTCTCCAGAATTTCCACTACTGAGCTCAGAGCCAGCAATTTGGCTGCCACAGGCAAGATCAGGGCCAGTGCCATAGATGAATCCAGTCAAACCCCATGCATGCAGCCCAGCGCAGAGGGTGCTCTGCGATCAGCTTCCCTTGAGGAATCGTAAGCATCTTCCTTCAAGACACGAGTTCAAAGGCCGAGGTTGCACTTTCTAGAGCTTTGGAAAAACACTCGGGTTTGCTCAGTGGCGGGGGTGAAGCTGACACGCTTTGGCCCTCTCATGGGCCACCAATTTGACACTCGCTTTGAGTGCTTTTCTTTTTTTGGCTGGAAATCGCCACTGAAAAACAGACTTGGGTGGGTTCCAGTCATCTGAAGAGCTTAGAGAAGATTACCTGCTTTCTTTTTCTCCTGTGTGTAAGCTAATGAGCAGAGTGCATGCAACTCTGAGGTGAAATAGAGGACCATCATGAACCTGGGCAGGAAAAATAACTGCATTAAATTGAAAACATTTTTTTCCTCTTTTATTTATAGGTACATTTCAAGAAAAAGTGACAAGAAGTGAGTGGCGAAACTGGGTCAGGAAATGCCGCAAGTTGGATTTAGGCCCATGTAACCCACATAAGCACAACAGCTGAGTATGTTGGTGTATTTAATGTGTCAAAATATGTGCTAACCACAGAAATCAAGATTCAAGATTTTTATTCGTCACATACATAATTATACACAGTATAAGCAGCAGTGAAATGTAAGTTACCTATTCTAATGTAAGAAATACATTAGAATAGGTAACAGGGATTAGAAATAGTTGGAAGTTGACTTCAAACCAATGTTTTCCTCATGAGGCTCAGTGTGTCAAAGTGCACTAACTGCTAGGTCGCCACTCTGACATTTAGAAAAAGGTTTAGCCTTTTTATCATATAGACTTTTTTCACATGCTTATTCAATTTCCAGGAATTGAGCAGGAGACACATGATTAGGAATAGCTGTGAGTCAAATTCGAACCTGTGTAGCCTGCATGAGCACCACAGCTTATTGTATCAAAATATGTGCGTTAGCCATTTGGCGACTCTGACATCTAGTTAATTGTCAGTATTTGCAGTTACATTAGAGAAAAGACAGGAAATGAGATAGGGAATGGGATTAGAACATTAGTCAACATTTGAAGTGGATCAAAACCTTTCACCAAAGTTGTCCTAAAACCTAAACAAAACCTGTTCTTGTCTTAGGACAATTTCAATTGACTTTTTTGATCCACTTCAAATGTTGACTGCTATAGTTGCAAGCCAAATTCAAATATGAGGTCAATGTGTGAACTAAAGTCTAGGCCATAACTTAATCTAAAAACAATTTAGTCTTTTTCCACATACATATTTTCAGTATAATAGCTGGGGAATATGATTAGGAGTAGTTGTAAGCCAAATTTGAACCAGTGTGGCCCAAATAAGGCTCAATGTGTTGAAGTGTGTTAACCGCTAGGCCACGGCTCTAACATATAGAAAAAAAAGTGACCTGTGCAGGCAAAATTGGCAAATTTTCAAAATGAGATATTTTTATTGTCACATTCTCCATTAAAAGACCTTGTATGATTTGATGTATGATGTATGATTTGTTGGAATTGGACGAAACATGACTGAGCTACACCCGTTTGATGTCGACAAAGTCAGCAAAGTCCGTTCTGATAAAATCAAGTTAAAGTTTCCTGAGGTTTCCAGAGCAAAATCCCCTAGCAACATTGTATGATTTCCTCCACTACCTTTCTTAATATTTATTATTATAATAATCACAGTATAGCCAACAACAGAACAAATATAAAAAAGAAACAAATAATGCACTTTTTTCATTTTACATCTAAACAAAAACAAAGTAAGAAAAACAAACAATAAAATGTAAAAATCACTTCAGTGTGTTCATTACAAATAAACTGAATATTAAAACTACAAAAGCTGTTCAATCAATGGCAGCAATCTTTTCTTTTATTATTAGATTAGCATTTATGAGACAGAGGGCCTATATATAAAAATCTAGAATCTAGAATCAGAATCAGAATGAGCTTTATTGGCCAAGTATGTTTACACATACGAGGAATTTGTTATAGTGACAGAAGCTCCACAGTGCAACAGAGAGACATCAACAGGACAGGACACAGATAATAAAAGAATAATATACAAATATACAAAATGTACAAAACAGCAAAAACACAATATGTAATATAGAGAATTATGGTGTACAGGTGTGATATGTGCAAATTTGAAATTAAAAAAATTAGATAAATAAAAAAGTAAGCAAGTGTGGTGAATACATAATAGAGTTGTGTGTTCCGCGTTTTATTGTCAAGTGTTCATGAGATGGATTGCCTGAGGGAAGAAACTGTTCCTGTGTCTGGTCGTTCTGGTGCTCAGAGCTCTGTAGCGTCGACCAGACGGTAACAGTTCAAAGAGGGAGTGTGCTGGATGTGAGGGGTCCAGAGTGATTTTACCAGCCCTTTTGCTCACTCTGGATAAGTATAGTTCTTGGAGAGTGGGTAGGGTTGTACCAATGATTCGCTCAGCAGTCCAGACTACTCTCCGTAGTCTTCTGAGGTCAGATTTGGTAGCTGAGCTGAACCAGACAGTTATTGAAGTGCAGAGGACGAATTCAATGATGGCAGAGTAGAATTGTTTCAGCAGCTCCTGTGGCAGGTTGAACTTCCTCAGCTGGCGAAGGAAGTACAACCTCTGCTGGGCCTTTTTCACAATAGAGTCAATGTGAATGTCCCACTTCAGGTCCTGAGAAATTGTGGTGCCCAGGAATACAGTCACAGCGTGGGGGTGCAGGGGGGTTTCTCCTGAAGTCCACAATCATCTCCACAGTTTTGAGCGTGTTCAGCTCCAGGTTATGACAGCACCATACAGCCAGCTCCTTAACCTCCTGTCTGTAAGCAGACTCATCACCATCCTTAATGAGGCCGATCAGTGTGGTGTCGTCTGCAAACTTCAGGAGTTTGACAGAGGGGACTTTAGATGTGCAGTCGTTGGTGTAGAGGGAGAAGAGCAGTGGGGAGAGAACGCAGCCCTGAGGAGCTCCAGTGCTGACGGTACGAGTGCTGGATGTGGATTTACCAAGCTTTACTAACCGCTGTCTGTCAGGAAGCTGGTGATCCACTGACAGACGGAGGTGGGGATGGAGAGCTGAGACAGTTTATTCTGAAGGGTGTCCGGGATGATGGTGTTAAAAGCGGAACTGAAGTCCACAAACAGGATCCTCACATAAGTCCCTGGTCTGTCCAGATGCTGCAGGATGAAGTGCAGTCCCATATTGACAGCATCTCTTACATTTCACTGCTGGTTATGCTCTGTATAATTGTGTATGTGACAAATAAAAATCTTGAATCTTGAATCATCCACCTGTTTGCTCTGTAGGCAAACTGCAGGGTGTCCAGTAAGGGTCCAGTGATGTCCTTCAGATAAGCCAAAACCAGTCTTTCAAATGATTTCATGGCCACAGACATTAGAGCCACAGGTCTGTAGTCATTAAGTCCAGTAATTTTGGGTATCTTTGGGACCGGGATGATGGTGGAGCGTTTGAAGCATGAGGGGACTTCACAGCTCCAGTGATCTGTTGAAGATCTGTGTGAAGATGGGGGCCAGCTGGTCAGCACAGGTTTTTAGGCAGGCTGGTGACACACCATCTGGGCCTGGTGCTTTCCTTCTTTTGTTCTTTCTGAAGACCTGGCACACATCATCTTCACTGATTTGAATTGTAGGTGTGGGGGAGAGGGGGGTTGCTGGAGGTGTTAATGGTTGTGTGGAGAGGTGTTCAAGGCGGGTGTGGGTTGTTTTTTTCCAAACCTACAGTAAAAGTCATTAAGATCGTCTGCCAGTTGTTAATTCTCCAGCACGCTGGGGGATGGTGACTTGTAACTGGTGATATCCTTCATACCTTTCCACACTGAAGCAGGATCATTGTAAGATAATTTGTTCTTTAGCTTGTCAGAATAATTCCTCTTTGCCACTCTGATCTCATTTTCCAGTGTGTATTTGGCCTGTTTATACAAGACTTTATCCACTTTTCTGTAAGCACCTTCTTTGGCCTGACGGAGCTGTCTGAGTTTTGCAGTGAACCATGGTTTGTCATTGTTTGTCATTGTAGGTTAAATGAGTCCTGGTAGGAATGCACATATCCTCACAGAAATTGATATAAGATGTTACAGTCTCTGTGAGCTCGTCCAAATCGTTGGCAGCATTTTCAAAAACAGTCCAAAATCAGTGAGAGAGAAACAGGCTTGTAAATCCCGCTCTGTTTCATTAGTTCATCTTTTAACAGTTCTTAATACAGATTTAACAGATTTAAGTTTCTGCCTGTAGGACGGAATAAGATGAACCAAACAGTGATCAGAGAGTCATAAAGCTGCTCATGGAACCAAGTGATATGCCTCCTTTATCGCTGTGTAACAGTGATCCAATATATTACTGTCTCTGGTGGGACATGTGATGTGCTGTCTGTATTTTGGCAGTTCGCGGGAGAGATTTGCTTTATTAAAGTCCCAGAGAATGATTAAAACAGAGTCCGGGTGTTGTTGCTCACTCTCTGTGATCATATCAGCGAGTTTCTGTAAAGCTGTGCTCACGTGCGCTTGCGGTGGAATGTAGACACTCACGAGAATGAACGAGCAAAACTCCCACGGCGAATAGAACGACTTGCAGTTAATGAAGAGCGTTTCTAGATCTAAACAGCATATCTTTTTTAACACAGTTACATCTGTACACAAAGATTTTGTGGTGTGTTCTGCCAAATGTTCAGCAGGTCATCCCTGGTAAAACTGATGGTATTTGAGTAACAAAAAACAGGAAAAACAAACAAAAACAGTACAAACACTGAACAGCAATGCACAGTAGCTGCCATCTGCGGCGCCATCTCGAACTAGTCTATGTAATAATATAATATGTATAATGTTACATATCAAATATTTTGTCCAACAGTTACCCAAAAGTTCATAACTGATTATGTTTTCGTTAATAGCCTACTTAAATACAATTCTGTGTATACAGTATGTTTACGTATCGGGATTGCGTACTGGCAGAAGCGCAGTTATGTTTGCATTTCATATATCAGTCAGTGGCAACGCGAGAAGCGAGCATAGAAAAAGGTTCTCCTCTCAGAAAATGTACAAATAAAGATAATTGTAGATGTTTAGTTACTATTTAGAACATTGGGATTGCTAGACAATGGCTTAAGCAGCTAATTTTTGTGAAATTCGACCAAAATCGTAATTTTCCGACTTTTTTGTCTGTAGTTCAAAATTAGCCCGTGCACATTCCGACTCATTTTGCCAGCACGGGTCACAATTAAACATTTCAACCATTTAGCCCTTTTCCCTATGCTCATAACATTTCGAGAAAAGGAGCTGGGGAGAGCGATTAGGAATAGCTGTAAGCAAAATTCAAACCAGCAAAGCCTACGTTAGAATCATAGCTCAGTGTCCCATTGTTCCTTTTTTCTATGTAACAGACTGACAATGTCCCGACCCTAACCAGACACAAATCAGGGCACCTTGAATAAATCACAGGATTAAGCCTAAAGTATACTTCATTGTCCACTTGAACACCTAAAAACTAAAGGTCCTCTAGGTAGCACGTACACATAGATGCTCACGTTCAATGGAGTGTACTTTAAATGGCTTGCGCATTCAACTCTGGGCTAAACAGAGTGGAACAAGGGAAATTAAGTATATCTGGGCCTTTACTGAATGCTAAACGCTAAGCCGCAGATGTACCTTGTAGTATTCGTTTAACAGACATGCCCTATTTACCAATTGCAAAATATAAAATTCTTACTTATAAAACCTAAAAATTCTGTCTGACACCATGTTTGCTGATTGGACTGCAAGATTGGACATATCTGTTCCTGCCCTCTATCAGTCAAAAAGGCATAAACCGAGTCTGCAGGTATGCAGTTTCAGCAGAACACCAACTATAAAACACATTCCCTCCTGCCCCATCCAGCCCTTCCTAGAACATTCCTCTCATGTTCCTCCTCTGGGTCACCAAATGGCCAGTTCATCCAGCCAGGGGGGGAACATAATCCTCCACAACATATTTCCCACTGAGGCATTTTCTGAGCTCGCTTGTCTGTGAAAAGCTGTGAGATTACTGGAACTATTAAAAGAGTTTTAAAGCTCATTAACTTTGTGGTCACATTTCCGTTTTAGTGTGCTTCAAAACATCAGCTGCAACATGATAGATGCTATGCCGCTTTATCTCTCAGGCCCACATAGATGAGGTGAAACGGGTGGCACGTGATACATGACATTATTAAACGAACTCAGAGCTGGTACCCCAACACCATGCTCTCGACATAGAGAGGACAGCAGCTGTCTGTTCAGGAGGAGATGTAGGGTTGTTTTTATGCAGGATCTGAACAATTAGAGTATGGTGTAAAGTGAGTGTGGACACAGAAGAAACTTTTTTGTGCAGTCATCAAAAATATTGGACAGATATCTCAGAATTTAGTTGTAGAATTCAAATATTGTTTTGACTGAAAGTTTGAACCGAGCTAATGTGGATAGCATGGCCGAGATCATTTGGTCTTGGTGTCTTGACAAATCTGAACATAGTTTGAGACATTTAGATCTCTATTGAAACTCTAGAGGAGACACAGGATGTGCGTTCGGGGTCTTTTGTTCAGGAGACAAACTTGAGATGCAGGAGACAGGCCAAAAAAAAAAGATTCTATGCAAATATGCTAACTTAGGCGCTAATGCTCATATTTCATGGTTCTTACATTACTGTGGTAGCTAAAAACCTCAGTACTCATGGGAGGTAGCTTTAGATTTAACCAGATTCAGCTATTAAACCAGATGTGTTATTAGGTAGCTAGCTATGAATGCCGATGGTTAGCAAACTAGCCTTCAAATCCTACAAATGTCTGCTCTGCCATTACACCGTTTGCCTTGAAAATTGGCAATGATGCCCTTCGCAGCTTAACTTACAGTTTGAAGAAGCAACAATAGCCAAAACTGATTGAGTTTGCATAGATGGCAAGCATGTGTGTTTGCATACTTTGTAGAGTATGTTTTGGGCCTTAAAAGGATAGTTCAGACAAAAATAAAAATTCTGTCATTAATTACAAACCCGTAAGACACAGTACACAAATTAAGATATTTTGATGACATCCGAGAGCTTTCTGACCCTCCGTAGACAACAACGCAACTATCATGTTCAAGGCCCAGAAAGGTAGTAAGGACACTGTTTAAATAGTCCATGTGATATCAGTGATTCAACCTTAATGTTATGAAGCTACGAGAATACTTTTTGTGCACAAAGAAAATAAAAATAATGATGTGGTAGTCTCTTGAACTCGTGTCGAAGTCTGTCACGGAAGAGAAGAAATCGTTGAATAAGGTCATTATTTTTGTTTTCTTTGCACACAAAAAGTATTCTTGTTGAATGGAGAAAAGAAAATTATGTCATTATTTATTCATCCTTGTGCCATTCCAAACCTTTATTTCGTTCTTCTACAGAACACAAAATAAGATATTTTATAACATGTCCTGTCATTTTTGTTCATACTACAAAGGTCAGGGGTGTCCAATCCTGCTCCACTTTCCTTCCCCCTCAACCCCAAATAAACACACCTGAACCTGCTAATCAAGGTCTTCAGGACCACCAGACAGGTGTATTTGAGAAGGGTGGAGCCAAACTCTGCTTGGTTTTAAAGTTCCTTGTCAAAGAAAAAATAAGACCGGACCACCACACTCCATAATGTAATCAAGTCGTCCCCCTGTGGTGTGCATGTCAGACAGTGGAAAATGACACCAGGTGCCTTTCATCCATAACACCCTCTTCTCTCTGTGTGGTCTTGGGTCACAGAACCCCCGTTTACCATTCCCATATCTGACAGGTCTCAAACCAGTCACTTTAAACTCTTGCCAATTCTTCACCACCACATGGTGACGTCAAATCTGATCTAGGATTTGTTTTTGGGATTCGGTTTCCCACAAAGGCCAATACACAAATCCCTAGTGTCTCTTCGGCATAGCAGGCACTGGCTAATTTTACTCGGCCCTACGTATTTGGACAAGGCGGCCGGCATTTGCAGCTGTCTCCTGGCTTGAATTACAGGTGCTTAAACTGTGGCGTAAAAATAAATGGAGGTGAGAATATTGCAGGGGAGATGGAGAGGGGGTGTCTGGCAGGAGAAAAAAGATGGTAGGAGGGAGAACAAGCATAGAGACAACTACAAAGAGACTGACTATACCCACCACAGTGATTTGGATCAACATTAGACGGGGTATAAGAGCCAACATTTCTCGGATCACCTGGCTGGCGGTGGTACAGATATCAAAATCACGATTTGTTATCAATAACAGTTCCAGTTGTATTCCCAACACTGGGAATAGATATCTGAAGCTTTTTAAAAGCTACAAATGAACAATTATGCACATTTTCTCTAGTCATTTTGAAAGTTCAGCAGCTTCATTCTGTTTTCTGGATTTAGCCTTAAGGGAATAGCTCACTTAGAAATGAAAACTGCCTATTATATACTCACCTTCATGCCGTTCCAACCTTATAACGGTGTTATTTTTTGAAGGAAGACATTTTGAAGAATTTTCATGCAGGTCTTTTCCGAACAGCACTCTGAAAGTCAATATAATCCATTCACTGTATGTCTTCTGGTATCAGCCTCTCTTTATATATATATATATATATATATATATATATATATATATATATTATTTTTATTTTTTTTTGGGGGGGGGGGGGCACCATGTTTTGGGGCACCATTGACTTCCATAGTAGGGAAAAAAAATACTGTGGAAGTCAATGGTGCCCCAGAACTGCTCTGTTTCTCACTTTCTTCAGAATATCTTCCTTTGTGTTCAGCAGAGCAAAGACATTCATACAGCTTTGGAACTACTTGAGGGTGAGTAAATGATGACAGAATTTTCATTTTTGGGTGAAGTATCGCTTTAAGTCTTATTTGCCAAAAATCTAAAAATTTACTTCAGCTATGAAATCTCATTCAGACTTGCAGATATTCTAATTAACATACTGCAGTTGATGTGAAAACCAACATTTGGCATGAGTGACTAAGGGTACATGACAACAAGTTTTTCCTTTTCATTTTTGAAAGGTTGTCAAAATGACCCCTGTTCACATGGATCCGCAAAAAATGACTACAAATGCTGTATTATGCATGCTAGACTAGTAGTTGGCTATGTCAGTTACGTGTATTTGTACATACTGTACTGATAGACTGAACACATACAGTAATACGTATGCGCATTACATCCTGTTTTCACAAATTAGCATTTTTGTAGTTTACACAGCGACAACATCTGTATTGTTTTCAAAAGTCCTATTTGGAAGGTAATTATTTTTCATTTGGACGTCTGTAAAAAAAAAAAAAACATATCTCCTCAGTGATAAAACTCATGGCGATTTATTCACAGTTGAGCGAGCGAGTTCTGTGATCATATAAACCCGGGAATGCATTGCTCACATGGCTAGTCACATGATTGTCTCCTATAACTATACGCGATATAGTTATGTATAAAATACACATTTTAAAATTGTATTGCATACCTGCTGCTGCCATAATAAAGACCCATTTCAAATTTTTACGTGCTTTTCTTCTCTTTCTGCTCCCAATCGCTGTGGTGGAGCAATTATATATTGTTCTTATAAGTAGTTTACAGCATTTCAGAAATAAATATGCATGCAAATTACAGCGAAGTACAACAGTTGCCGTGTGGAGTTCGGCAATGGTCAAAAAGATGAACTGAATTTTTAATTGATTTATTTTCGTAAACTCAGATATGTGGATTCGTATGGCAATTAAATTACCACACGACCCTGGTGTTTGTCAAAAAACAGTTGGTAATTGTCATGTAAACGCTTCCAGATTTTTTAAATGTCTGAACTAAACAAATTTTATTTGGAAGATCTCTTATCAGTGAAGAGAATGGAAGGTTTGAAGATGTATTACCACTGAATAATTGTCAATTTCTATTGGTTGGCCACAATAAGCGTTTCGCCACAAACCGTATGATTTCAGAAAACTATGGAATAAGTTTTAAGGACTACTTTTTTAAGCATTTTCTGGAACTTAGTGGTTGTAGTCATTATGAATTGTCATCATATGATTTGAAAGAGAATCATAACCACTCTTTAAAATGGGTTTTGATGAGTGAGCAGCCTTCTGACAGAATTATTGATATTGGTGTACTATGACTGATGATTAAACTTTTAAAACATTGAGGTTGACCATTTTCCTCAGCCTTGTTAATGCCAGGTGAGAAATTACTCTTGTGTGTCGAATCTTAGCCTAGCGAAATTAAAACAGACACACACACCTGAACATCAGTGACATTCATATACCTAACAAGGTGTACCTTTTTTCTCCTATCATGTCAGTCACAAAAAGTACCACGGTATTACCAAGAAAAACCATGATGGTTTTCAATGCCAGTGATGACGCTAGGTTTAGAAATTACACACTTTAAAATGTACTGTAGTGGTGATATTAGGATTTAGGTAGCTAGCTATTAGCGCATTGCTAAGAAAGATTTTCTTCAAAATGTTGACAATATTTGACCTGAAGGAGAAAACTGGCTGTAGAAGATGATTAAAAATCTTATGCTAACTTCTTTTATTGGCAGTGGTGAGAATGTAAAATACTTGCTTTGCTTTCTAACTTGCACTCAAGCTTGCTAGTATGTTTCAGGCTTAATACGTCCTGTAAATGCCTGCTGAGTCTTCTTTGGAACTGAACAAGGGCATATGAAAGTTATTTTCATCTTTTGTATCATGACAAAGGCATTACTGTGTCAGCAGATTGTCTTAAACTTGCGCTCAGAACATATAAAGCCTGATGTGTCATGATAGACACGTTTAACCTTCCCCGCTGTTTTTTTTTAAACATTAGAGTGAAGATCTGTCAGCAACAGTCCTGTTTTATATGTGACCTTGTGAACAGAAAAACAGCAAGGAACAGAAAAACACAAATTTAGAAGGAATTATGAAACCTGTGGAGAAAATACTTTCTTAAAAGGCACTATATGCAGCAGTTTTTAATATTTTTCCATTGAGTATGTCCAACTTATTTATGTGAATCCAGTGTTTCCCCTAGGTTTACGGCTTGGGGTGGGGGGAATTCTGTGTTGTGTATTTACATTTTTTTAAGGCATAAAACATTAATTTAATTTATCTTTTAATTAATGAAAATTAAACAAATTTTATGTTTTGGAAAATAAAGGGGATTTAATATTACAATTAAAACATTGAAGAAATATTGTATGATTATTCCTTAAAAATAAGGTTTTAGTAATTTTAGTAGTAGGAGTAGTAGCCTATTACTGTCACGGTGCACACACGAGGAGGACACAGGAACACCAGACGAGGACGTAAACTCAAATAATAGTCTTTAATGTCGACATCAGGACAAGACATGGCAGGACAAGGCAAGGCTAACAGACAGGAAACACTGGGGAGTAACGAGTAGACCAGACGAAATCAAACTGAACAGACAGGACTATAAATACACAGGATAATCATAGATAACGAGACAAACACAGCTGGACAAGAATTAACTAATGATCACATTAAACAAGGACAGGAAACAAACTAAATATGGACACAAGAGGCAGGAACACATGACAAAACGACAGAGGACTGACAATTACGTATATTCTATTGAACAATAGTAATACATTTCTGCTGCAATGTCTTCAAGTTAAACCGAACTTTTATTTTGACAGGTTACCGTGAATATCTTTACATTTCTGTGTGTATATGAAATGAGGATAATTTTACTTAAATGAAATTGTCAAATTCTCATGAAGTGACCCTCAAAGCAGTTCTGGAGAGATTATTCAAGTATGTATGTCCTCATTTAGTGAGACAAAGACATTAATATCGTAACAATTAATATGTTTAGTTGTTAATAATTTAGTAAGATTCTTACTAAAAATCAGGTCCACTCTTCATAGCTGTAGAAACACCCAAGAACAGAGGAAAAATTGCATGGGTTTTCTGGTTCTCGGTCAAGTCTAAATCTCCCTCTTCTCATCTTGGGTGCAGTGTCTCGATGTCTCTACGCTTGGAATAGAATCATTCTCAAATATCAAGCAACTGAAGCGGCCCATGACGCTCCACTAACCTCAGCGGAGGAGATAAACTCCTACAGTAGAGGAAAGCAGCTCTCATGTCAGTGTAGACTTAGCACTAAGTGATGATATTCGTCATGATCGCTTTGTTAAGACATTAGGGTCTCAGGGAGGAAAGCGGTACCAGGCAGCTACTGGTCGTGTACAGCACCTCCAGTGTGACCTTATCCTACTAGCTTTTTGTAGAAGCATAACCGAGAGCTTGTATTGCCTGAGAGTGATTGTCAATAATAGACAACTAGCAGTTTCAGTGAACGATCTGACAGTTAATGCATTAAAGAAGAAATCCTAATATGCCATATTGATGTAAAATTATGCTTAAACCACAAAGCCTTTGAGAGGTTATTAAAGGCTTATGTAAGTTTCATGACAGGCTACAAGGAATTTACTTATTTATGAAGGAGAATAGTTATTATTTTACACATTTATAACATTAGAATCCAGACTGACATGAAATTTTATGTTTGACTTAAGAGGCTGTTTGAATGCTGAGAGGGAAGAGGCTGTTATTTTCTGCCTGCTTAAGTAAATGTTTGCTACATGGGACTAAATGGTACTTTTAAACAAATTAAATAATTAAACAAATAAAAATACAAATATAAAATAAAATTATGTTAATCACGCAGCAAGGGGGCACTCTGGTGGATTGGGGACCCTACGTACAGTAACTTGCATACGTATAGGGAGGACAAGTTCTGACTAGAAAGACAATAAAAATCGAAAAGGTACCCAATTCACTTACTTTGGATTCACACTAACTTGAAACCGGACTCGCGCTGAATTTCAAGTATCACAAAATTTAGTATGGTTTATGCTTAAAATATAACATTTAATTGATCACATTTAATTTTCTTGTTTTAAGAATGATTAAACATTTTAGTGGATTGTTTTTATATTTTAGGGCTGAGCACAGATTTACGAATTTTCTTAGTGTAAAATTTCCTGATGTTTCCAGGCTTTCTTTTACAATCCAAACCCAGTTTCAGGGTCAGGGTTTTCACAGAATTGCAACCTTGTTAAACACAGATGAAAATGTGATGTTTATTCACGTCATTTTATCAATATTTTCATGACTATAAGGGCATGTTTTGATGAGCAGACTTTGCACATAAACTAAACATAAGGGAAGTGCTGTTTCTCGTCTGATAAGGATTGTTTTATCCAATCAGAAGCAGCTGGCTGTAAACATGGCTTGTTTAGGGATTACCCACAAACCCATGGGGCAGGCATGCAATGTATGTAGCACTGCCTTAAAGGTTAAATTAAACGTTTAGAGAAGCATTAAGGATTTGTGTGGCCTGTTTGGAAGTATTTTAAGCAAGATAATTGAGTTTTTGCATCATTGCTGTTTGAGATGATGGCATTTGTGCGGTCTGTGGCATGTAAATGTGTCTTGAGGCTGTCATAATGTTGTAAAATACTGTCTGCTGAGGGGTTTGCTGAATATGTCAGTATAAGGAGATAACGTGTGAGGCAGCAAGGACATTTATATTAAAAATAATATTAAAAAAATAATAAAAACAGGATTTCATGAGATTAAGATTGGTGGGATTTGAGCGTTTTGTTTTAATGCAGCTAGACAAGCCTCACTAATGCTATTATTCATACTTAATATACATACATACATAATGTGTGTTCTAACCACAAACCGCTAACATTGAGGCGAGGACTGCTATTTCTTTTCCAAATAATCATACTTACAATTTTTGCTTGTTTGGCGATATAAAATGGCTGAAAATTAATATATATGTGGGATTTTCCCCCCTTTTTGGTTGTAGACCAGTAAGTAGCCCCTTGGTAGCCACTCACACCCTAGCAACTGCATAGCAACTTGTTGAGTCCACTCAGCAACTGCATAACAATGCCCTAGCAACCACCCAAAAACACCGTATCAACTGCACACCAGCTTGTTAAAAGACACACAAAACACATTAGAAATGCACGGCAGGTCATTAAAAATCATTCTGAACACCTTAGCAACCACATAGCCACACGTTAGCAACCATATATTGATACTCTAGAAACCACCAAAACACCCAACAAACTGTATACCAACTTTTTGCAAACTACTTCAAACACCTTAGAAACCACATTGCAATTAATTAAAAATTACTCTGAATGCCTTAGCAACCACTGAAAACACCTTATCTACTGCTAGCACCTTGTTAAAAGCTGCACATAACACCTTAACAAGTGCATAACAACCACCCACAACACCCTAGCAACTGAAGAGCAACCTGCTAGTAAAGAGCAACCTCAGAAGACCTAAGCAATGCATAGAAGTTTGCTAAAAATCACTCAGAACACCTTAGCAACCACATAGCAACATGCTAGCAACCATACAGAACACCCTAACAACTTTATAGCAGCCATAGCAGTTAGAATATCTAAGCATAAGTGTTCTGAGTGGTTGCTATGCTTTTACTATGCAACACCATAGTAACCAAACAGAAACTCTACCACACAGAACACCCTAGCAATTACATATCAACCCATTGTATGCAACTGAATAGTAAAGCCCTAGCAACCACCCAGAACACCATAACAACTCAATAGAAAATCTACTACTCAGAACACCTTAGCAACTGCATAGCAACCACCAGAACACACAAGCAATTCAAATAAAAAACAATTTCAACCTATCTACTGCGAACACCTCATTAAAAGGCACCCGGAACACCCTGGCAATTGCATAGAAACTGATTAAAAACCTCTCAGAACATTTTGTTTAGAAACCACATAGAACACCCTAGAATGTAAACCACCCTACCAAATAAATAGCAACCCATTGTATGCGACAGCATAGTAACACCCTAGCATCCACCCAGAACACCTTGTATGTTGCATAGAAACCACCTAGAACACCTTAGCAACTGCTTAACAACCACACAGAACAGCCTACCAATTGCATAGCAACTCACTGAATTGCACAGTAAAGCCCTAGCAACTACCCAAAACACCTAGTATATTGCTTAGCAACCACCTAGAACACCCTAGCAACTGCATAGCATCCCATTGTAGGCAACTGCATAGTAACACCCTAGCAACCACCTAGAACACCTTGTATGTTGCTTAGCAATCACCTCGAACACCCTAGCAACTGCATAACAACCACCCAGAATCTCTCGCCACGAGTTAAAACCCATATAAATATAGTTGTGTTCTTTCATGCAACAGTTATACAGATTAGGATATTCTCTAACCTCTTTGCACAATCTCTCGTCTATATAAGCCTCTATTGTCACTTTAGCTAACCCGCATTCTGGTTTGTTCTGTTTATGCAGCTTTTCGTTGGCTACGTTGTGAATCGATACCCCATGGCAGGGTTGCCACCTTGCGGATAAAGTAATTACTGCAAGAGAGTTAAATGTGCACATGCAACCTGCGCATACTATTCAGATGACCAAATTTGCATCATGCGCACGTGTAAAAAGTATACTTTGGCCTTAAGCAACTGCATAGCAACCACCCAGAACACCCTAGCAATTACATAGCAACCCATTGTCAGGGTTGTCGGGTGAAGGGATGAGGCGAGGACTCAGTACTGCAGAGAATGGGCTTTTATTAATAATAAAAGTAAACAAAACCAACCAAAACTACCCCGTAGGGTAAAAACAGGACAGCTAGCGGACAGGACAGGGGCACGACAGGGGAACATACGACGATGAACTGGCACAGGACTGCAAACACAAGGAGATTATAAAGGGATCAAATAAGGAGGGTAACGAGATAACACAGGTGGGGCAAATTAAGCAATAATCAGGAAACAAGGAGAAGAACGAGCTGCGTGCAACAACACAACGGAAAAGCATGCGGCCGAAACTGAACCGCGTGCCGAACAAAACACACACACTCACAGAGGAGCGCACGGCCCGAGCGAACTCGAGACCGCACACTCCTACAGCAAGAACAAACCTGGAGCGTGAGTGTCCGTACCCTGACACGAAACCAGAACTGAGTCTGAACAAGACAGGAGTGCCGGGATCCGAACACCACGCCCCAACATGAAACAGAGCACGCAGACGAGAGAGCGCGCCCCAGAAAACAAGACAAGAAGGGAGTGTCAGGGCTCAGTCACAAAACCATGAATAAACTAGACCGAAGTGACAGAACCCTGACACCCATTGTATGCAACTGCATAGTAACGCCCTAGCAATTACCCAAAGCTCCTGGTATGTTGCTTAGCAACCACCTAGAACAATGTACAAAATAAATAGCAACCCATTGAATGCCACTGTATAGTAACACCTTAGCAACAACCAAGAATACCCCCAGCATGATGACAAAAAGTATGGCATGGTCCAATAAATACTTAGGAAAATGTATTTCAGACAAAAATGTATTTCAGAGGAGTTGGCCAACAAACAAAATACAAACAAAAAAAACTCCCTGGGCTTCGTCAACACAGCATGTTCTACCTGAATTAACTTGAGGAGGTGTTGTACGAAAATTTCGTGACCTCCTAGAAATGAAAGTAAGCCGTTAATAACAGTGATTATTTTCTTCTCTCACTATTCAGGCTTTTGATGAGAAGCTCCGGCCATCCATTGTTCTCCAGCGGCTTTTTAAAGCATCCCAACCTGCTTCCACATCCAAGAGGCAGCTTAATGATTGGCCGCAATATTATACAATTCAAACAGGCTATTTTTGGCCAGTCGTGGGCTGCGTATGCAAATTTGCATGGCATATTTCACGTGGTTGGTAATAATGTACACAGAGATGACAGAATAAATACATGCTTAAGCTATATTTGGACAGGACCAGCTTTCCCAGAGAAGATCAGAGGCACTTTCAAAATGGCGGCAAAATGAAGAGCAAATGTTGTCTTTTTGAGGCCTGGAGGTTCATTAGATGGGAGTGTTGCTCAATCCCTTGGGTGGCATAACCATGTGGTCAGCAACTCACCACTTCATATTTTACTCGCCATTTCGTGAATCACGCGACCGCTGGATTTATTGACCCGACTCCCATGGGTGCACTTAGCATAGATTCCCAAGGGCAGATCAATTATTTATAACACATTAAGAAGCAGGTTAAGGGCTTTAAAGGAAATGAAAACACAATGGGGATGTTACGGCTGATTTGAGACAGAATAGAGAACGGGGTGAAGGAGGGATGACTGTCGTAAAACACTGAAGCAGATGGAATTTGAATTAAATAATTTTCCCGTCTGTTAACCTCGCCTAAGGACTGTATTCCTCATGAAAAGGTCAATGTTTATCGCTCATCTAATGTTTTTTCTGTGGTAATGTTGTGTCTTCCTCCATTTCATTCTTTCTTGTTTGGCTTTTGCAGTGAAGGGGAAACTTCTTGACTGGAGTTTACTAGTCTACAAGCTAACAGCTGTATTGAACCTATTTTAGAGTTATTGTTGCATGAATATTAAATAATAATTTCAACTAGCATGAAAAACCACTGTGTTGTAGAGGTTAAATTTTAAACCAATAACAATGTTAGCTGAGTCACCACAGCTTTAAGTGAGATTTTGCCTCTGTTCTAGAACATAATGTTGACCACCACATACCAGCACTGAGGACATTGGCAGGCAGATCCCCGAATAATGTGGCAAACTGTATGCTTATTAATGTGTTCTGTCTGTCTCTCTTAATGTCCTTCTGGCTTGGGGCACTGCTACAGGTGTATTAGACTACATTACAGCTCATTCTTTTTCCATCCAAAGACAAGGTAGCATTTTCAGTCCAGCTGAATACATTTTCTGTAAAAACAGAAGCTGCTTACATATTGATAACCTGTGTATATTTGTGTCCTGATATAATATTTTCCCTTTTCTTTTGTATATGTACATTTATATTTGTTTCAAGAAAACACAAAATAATTTAGCATAATCTTTTATTAATATTATTATTACTATTATTATTAATTCCTGGAAGAAAAGACAAATCTGCTTCACTCCTTACTAAAAGTAGTTTAAATATTAATATATATTGTACAGTCATGTGGTGCAACCAAGATGCAGAAACATGGAGAGACCCCGACCCTCATGACTGTTTGCCAAGGTCCATAAATCTGTTAGAATATCAAATATTTTGATATATTTTTATTTGTACGACAAGGCAAGGATTGTTCGGGTTGTTGATTGTTCATGTCATGTGGTGCAACTCCCAAAAAACTTGATAATGTATTTATTAATTAATCTACTGTATTTGTAAAATACCTTTCATCTTGAATTTATTTATTTATTTAAATAATGCTAAAGACACCATAAGACAGATAAGTTGCACCACATGACGTTTTTAGGCCTGGTTTCACAGACAGGGCGTAGACTAAGCCAGGATTAGGCCATAGTTCAATTAGGAGTTTTAAGTAATTTTATAAACGTGCCTTAGAAAAAAACAGTACTGGTGTGCATCTTGAGACAAAACAAGGCCACTGATATATTTTAAGATAAATCAGTGCAAGTTTCTTACAGAATAAACTGCTCAAATGTACATTTTAGTCTGGGACTAGGCTTAAGCCTTTTCTGTGAAACTGGGGGTTAGAGTCATTAAATTGAACTTTTTCTCTGTGAATGGCACCAGCTGGATCCAGACTAATGCGTCAAAAAAGGTTCTCTCAACATGTTACTTTACTTTAAGACATGACGCACCATTCTAAAATATTCAGGTCGGATAAATAACGCACCAAAGGGATCAACTGTGAGGAGAATTAGAGTTAATTATACGCTCTGAGTGCCTGGCTAGTTTGAATAGCAAAGTTAGCAAGTCAGTTCTTGCCAAAGAAGGCCATTCTATTCTTTCGGAAAACCGCAATTGCCCAGTTAAGTTTCATCCCATGTTTATCACTTCAGTGCTATTGGTTAGACATGATCCAAATGGGACTACACTGAGATAAAGTGTAGGAGAAAATGCCAACAGGCGCTTAGTCCAGCTGAATCGAAGTAAGCGGGAATCCACGGTTATTTCTTGGGATTTGTTTCAGTTCTTTGAAGGATGCCACAGCTGCAGGATAACAGCTTTACCCTCCCAAATCTTAGCACGCACAAGAGACGGAAAGAAATACGTTCATTGTTTAGTAGAAGAAGTTCCAGCACTTATATTCCCAAATGAGAAATCCATTTCCTCCATTTCATTGCTCTGAAGCAAGTTTTTTGAGAGGAAAGCACTCCAGACACTAGCAGCTTAGGCAGGCTCTCAACCAAAGATATCCTTTATTTCCATCGGGACTCCATGGCATGCTGGTTTGTTAGGAACTTGGATTCACTAACGGAAAACTCCTCTTATATTGAAAGGCTCAAAATAAAAGGGGCCTGAAACCTGCACTATTTATTTAAATTCAAAGGCACTGACATTTTTCCCAGGAGTCGCGTGAGGTTTCATTCTGTGCAACACAAATACAACGCAGCGCCTCAGTCTTTAAATACTATTTCTCATTTAAAGGTCACCTCATTCAAACTTAGTTTTTAGTCTGATGTTGCCTGGGAAGTCGGAGTTAAGCTGGGAGCTGTGTTTTGGAGCATGATAGCGTGTATTCTAGCCAACCCGATCTCGACAGAAAACGTGAATATTTTATATTCGCCAAGGTGGCGATTTTGTTTGAAATCGTATGATGTGATTTGAATGAAAATTTACGATTTTTAGGAAAAAAGTACGCTTGAAGGTCCACCACAAACCTAACCACTAGTAAGCAGATTTTACAAAAACATACAAATTAGATTGTACAAATTTGTAAGAATTAGTAATAAATTCAAATTATTTGAAAATTATAAAAAATTTAGAGTTAAGTTGGTAGCTGTATTTTGGATCATGGTTATATGGCCATCCCTATCTCATAAGAAAATGTAACTATTATGCGAGGTGGCATTCATGCATTCGTACAATGTGATTTGTACGGAAATGTATAATTATTTTAGGGAAAAAAAGGAATCTTGAAGGTCCACACCTAAACCTAAATGGTCACTGGGGCACATGCAGATCACAAGAAAACGTACAAATGATGTTCGATAAATTTGTAAGAATTAGCCACAAATTCACCACAACATTTCTTTTTGTGCAACACAAAAATAGTTTAGATGGTAACTGTGTTACACTGTTTTTAGCTAACCCGATCTCATGAGAGAATGTAACTATTGTACGATGTCGTATGAATTCATAGTATGTGATTCATATGGAAATGTAAAAAAAACCCCCAAAAAACATGAAGATCATTGGGGCATAAGAAAATCTTACGAAAATATACAAATTAGCCACAAATTCGCCAAATTCATAAATTCGTTTCAAAATACTGATAAAGGTCACTTTATTCATGGTGGCATGATTTCTAGTCAACCCATTTTCATGAGAAAACAACTATTTTATAATTTCGTATGAATTCATAATATGTGATATATATGATAAAAAAAAAAAAAAAAAAAAACTTAAATACAAATTAGTCATAAATTCGCCAAAACGTTTAATTCTCTGCAATGCAAAAACAACGTAACGATTCGGTTTCAAAATACTGATTCTCATTTAAAGGTCATGCCATTTCTGGTAGTTTCTAGCCAACCAAATTTCATAAGAAAATGTGACTATATTACAGAGTTGCATTTTTGTATGAATTCGTACAGAGATGTGCAATTATTTTTTAGAAGAAATGTAAGTTATGAAGGTCTAAACCTATAAAGTTAACCATCAATGGGGTGTAAGCTGATTGCAAGAAAACGTACAAATTAGGCTGTACATACAAATTAACTACGTCAAAGCATAAAATACTAACAAATTGCCATGAGACTTGTTCCAAACTGATCATTAGCTGGTTGATGTTCCACAAACCCTGTTATGACCAGCTGGTAGCTGGTTTTTTGCTTGTCTAAGATGGTCTACCAGCTTGCTCACCATAAATTTGTTTACTCAATCAGTTGTTAAGAAATATATTGTAAATATCAATGAGTGGATCTAAAAAGCTTGTGAGAGAACAAACTCTGTCCGCTAGCATTTGCCCACAAGTTGAACTGAGTCGTTCAGCAAGCCTTTATACATTTTTTATAACTCGATGAAAGGACTTTTGGATTAATCACTGTGGACTTGGACAAGTTGTAGAGATGGCTATGAAATATGAATACAGCCTAGTTACACTTCTGACAGATTGGCTGTGATGTGTACAGGCCCTCGCCCAACACAGGGTCATCATTCTCACTTGTCAGAGTGGTCAGGAAAGGCAAATGTTGTCGCTTAACATTAGTTAGGACTGCATATTTCACCTGTGGTGTTGTGATGGGTCTTTTCTCTTTCATTTATATGTCCACATGGCCATCATTGAGTGTAATTCCCTTCTTAGGGCGGCGGTGCCTGTATGGTTCGCTCCTCCTTAGATCTCAGTTCGCTTCACAGGAAACTTTCTGGCTTTCTCTCAGTATAAAATCTGGTACATGTCGCTGCTTATTCTAGCAAAAAACTACAAACTAAGGCCCCGTCCCCACGAAGACGCGTTTCTCTGTATACGCATACATTTTTTACCATATAGGCGTTTCGTCCACACGAAACCGGCGTTTTCGAAGAGTGAAATCGATTATTTTTGAAACCGGGTCCCAGGGTGGATGAATTTGAAAACGCCGTTTTCATGTTTTCGTGTGGACGGTGAATCCGTATATTTTCTGAAACGATGACGTCATCAGCCCACGTCTCGCCCCTAATCGGACACCCCTACGTCACATAACAGCGACAACAACAATGTCAGACTACGTGCCTGTGTTCGTGCTGCAGAACCTACTGAGCTCATTAACTTTATTAAAGCAAAATCTTCTGCTTTGTGTGTTAGTTTATATTCAGCGCGCAAGGTTTACGCACATGGTCCAAGTCTTCTTCTCTGTTTTTTTGTGTATCTCTGTGGCAGAATTACAGTGCCACATATTGGTCTGACATGTCTACTACATCGTTTTCAGTCGTTTTCAGTGATTCCGTGTGGACACAGATATTTCCTGAGACGACTCCGTGTTTACGGAATTTGAGGCAAAAAAAAAGATTGGAAAGGGAGAAATCTGGCTTCGTGTGGACGTAGCCTAAGTAACTTAGACAGTAATTTTTAAACATGAGTGTTAGGGAGAGTTATTGTGAAATCGGACATAACCAGGGCTCAACAATAAGGATTCTTTTTAATTTTTTGGTTATGTTTAATTGCACTGGCAACATTGCCATTGCCACTGGACCTACATGACTAGTGAAAAAGTTATTTATTTATTTATTTATTTATAACAATTACTTATATATATATATATATATATATATGGGGAAGTCGTGGCCTAATGGTTAGACTCGTAATCGAAAGGTTGCGGGTTCGAGTCCCCGGCCGGCAGGGATTGTAGGTGGGGGGAGTGAATGTACAGCGCTCTCTCCACCCTCAATACCACGACTGAGGTGCCGCCGAACCCCCAATTGCTCCCCGGGCGCTGCAGCATGGCTGCCCACTGCTCCGGGTGTGTGTTCACAGTGTGTGTGTGTGTGTGTGTGTGTGTGTGTGCGCATTTGTTCACTACTCACTGCTGTGTGTGTGCACTTGGATGGGTTAAACGCAGAGCACCAATTTCGAGTATGGGTCACCATACTTGACAATACGTCACAACTTTTTTTTTATATATATATATATATATATGCATACACAAACATTATATTTAATGATTATTTAATAAAAATAAATAATCTAATATTCAATTATAAATTGCATGAATTACACATTTTAATTTAATAAAAAAAAATATTATATTGGAACAATACATACAAAAATAATTAAAACCCATTATTAAGGTTTTCGGGGTTTTTTGCAGTGCATGTTAATGTTAAAGTATTAGTGATTTTCTTATT
Organism: Barbus barbus; assembly: GCF_936440315.1. Taxonomy (NCBI): domain Eukaryota; kingdom Metazoa; phylum Chordata; class Actinopteri; order Cypriniformes; family Cyprinidae; genus Barbus; species Barbus barbus. The sequence goes on from NC_136727.1 coordinate 17,378,972, forward strand.
ATTATTATTATATAGCAATTACAATTTACCAACTGTTATATTATTAATTAAATATTTAATATATCTTATGTATTTTAATAAGTAATTTACCATTGAATAAAATAATAAAGTTATTATTTTATCACTAAATACAGTACTTATTAAATGAATATTAAAAATGTTTATTTGCAATGATACATGGAATTTATACAGTTATAATGTAACTCCATGACAGCTATAAATTCATACACACTCTTTTGCTGGACAGCATTAGCATAAAGTGTAAACATAACTGATTTGTTCATCAAAATTGCAACGACAATGCAAAATGGTCTTGACAAGGAAAATACCTTACAGTTGAACTCTGATAACTCTGTACTCAGTGGAATATTATGATTAAGAACACCTTGTCTACTTCTATGAAGCTTTTTTGACTGAACTACTGCAGACTCCCAGCTGCTGTGTTAGTGGGTGTTGGGTGAGGTGTGAAAGGCACGGCCACATCTAAACGGACGTGTTATAAAACCATAAAGGACAGTGGGAAGTGCCACCAGAGGCTCTTTCAAAGTACACTTCTTTAACTGTAAATTCAGTCCTCTGGCATTATGCCCCAAGTGATCTGAGCAACTCTGTGTAAACAGATGTTAGCCAGACTATTTGTGCGAGGAGAAGAAGCATAAACTTAAAGGGTTTAATGACATGGAAGTGACAGCTATAGGATTTCAGCAGCAGAAGAGCTTTGAGTTTGATGTGACTGGACTGCTGGAGGTTAATCGCCACGCTTAGGTTCAACTAAATATTCAGAATCATATATGAGGCTTTTGAGAGTGTTTACAGTTGCTGGAATGCACATGAATCATTTGCATAAGTAAACAGTTTATCTCTATTAGTGTTTCATGTGCTCTCCTACTTTCTATAATCCTCACTCAGACTTCTTTGAATTATAATGAATTCTTCTCTGTGTTATACTCAAACAGAAGAACATGTGAAAGCATAGGATTATGCAAATGATTGAAATGCATCGCCAGAATGGCAAGCTAAGTCCAAGAAACATTTAATCAAAACTACATATTATGACTATATTGTACTTTCTGTGGAACACAAAATTAATATTTTTAAAGACACTTGTCAATATAAAACATATAGTTATATAAATCTACTACTAATACTAATACTAATAATAAAAATAGTCTTTGCTACTAATATATTTTCTCCAATATTTTGGAAAATATAAATATTTTTTAAAGGGCATTTAACATTATATTTTGCTCTTCATATATCTCAGTACAAGAAACTAGATTCACATATGTCATACTTTACAATGGTCCAAATAAACAAACAAACAAGCATACATAATATTACATTATATAATAAAAAAATAAACATCAGTAAATCAACAGAAATCAAGTTTTAATCTCTAGTAGGTTATTCCATTTTCATTTAGCACAAATATAGGCATCTGTGAGGTTGGATTTTCTTTACCTTGAAATATATTTTGAAATATACTTGTGTTTATGCAGGTTTAAACTAAATTAATATTCAGTTTCAAAATACACACACACACACATTGATTCTGGCCAGCTGACCATTTGTTCTGGCCTAAATAAAATCGATTTTAACTGTTAAAAACCATTAAAAACCATTACCTCTTCTGTGTTTTGGGACATATTCAATTGGGATTTAGTGTTTTTAACATGGCACCAAATGAAGGCAACACATTAACAGACCTACATGGACCATTACAGTTTCCATTAAAACTGAAACAATTCCCATTATGACCATTAAAACCATAACAAATCCTATGAGCATTTCTATTAATTTTTCAGCAGGGATGGAACATGAAATGACAATTTTAAATACTTGTCTTCCATGTAAAGCAAAATAAAACTAAAATAAATACAAATAAATACAAATCTCATTCTCGTCCATGTTCGGATTCAAAACAAAGCATGCTAACTTAGCTATTTCGTTAAGTTTGGCATCATTAACACCACCTTAAAATATTGTTTTATGTAAACACGTGTAAACAATGCTTCAAAACATTGTGTTCCAGAACAAAAATACAAATAATACCAGAGTTAACGTAGGCTATCCTATGTGCTCTAAACAATGATATACTCACATTTCACACTACTACCTCAGTTAAAATTACACTTTCACGCTGTTTTCTTAACCTTTGGGTAGCAAGTCTCCAAATGTGTCTAATCGCTAGCATGGAGAGCTAATTTAAAAATATGCAATGTATCCTAATCAAATATTCCCAGCACTGTCATGTTTTTCAATTGGGGTGATTTTCCAATGCATTTCGGCCCTCTTGAGCTTAACGTAGTCAATAGTCGGCTCTATAAAGTGTTCATCGGGTCCATTTCCATGAGCGCTAAGTGTCCATTGAGAGAGAAAGTGCGCTAAATGACAGGGATGTAGCCGTGGGGGATGGAGGTGGTGGAAGCGTCATAGATGTTTGCCAGCAGCATGTGGCGGCTTGAAGCTAGTCAGCCCCTTCTGTCTGCTGCTTCTGTGTCATTTCAGCCCCCTTCCCCCTCCTCAGGCTAGCGCTAGCTCCCAGTCTTGCGCTAATCAAAATGAACATCTGAGAAATGAGGGCAGGTGAGATACAGCTGAAAAGTGTTGATGGCTATCAGAAGGGGAGAGAGACTCTTATCCGACCGATCTGTCGGCCCAGGAATGTGGGAATGTCAGACCCTCCCGACTTCTGGAAGTCTGTTTTAGGAACATATGGAGAGGTGTGAAGCGCCGGATTCTTCACGCTCCGCTCCTTATGGCGGGGTGGGTTGTGTTTTTGCCGTTGTCTGTGAAATTGGCTGTTTGATTTGACAACCTTCACTAACGGCTTAGCCGGGAAGTCATGCAAGTGTTTTATTGTGTTTCCAGACTTGCGCAAATAGTTTTTCATGGCAGTCCACAAGGAATCGTGCTGTATGTGTGGAAAAAATGAATACAAATGTAAGCACACCAGAGTTGAGGTAATGCAAAATGTATACCAGTTATAACATAATGACCAAATATTGTCTGCAATTTTTTTTTTTGTTAAATCAATATTCAATACATATCTTTAAATATATTTCAAAAGATACGTTTGTAATTATGAACACCTACCCGTATATTTTTTGGTAATATAATAATTAATTCATCATCGGAGAAACGCTAATTAAATGTCACTGTTTCGGCCAATTATCTTGGACCATTCAAAACTGAAAAGTTAAAAAAAAAAAATTCAGATGAAAATGTTATCATCAAAATTTCGGTTCAACACTATTTAATATTACCTTTTCAGCTAATATTACATTGTGTTACAAAAAAATTAAGTATAACAAATCAAGTATAAATAGATCTTTTTAAAATGTATTACAGCAAGTAATAGAATAGAATATGTTTCTATTATTTTGTTTTGTTTTGTCGCTTGGAACCAAATACGTTAATTCACTTTCATTGAGGCCAGAAATTGATTGGAAACTAGTAGTGTGCTTCAAAAACAGGACTTAATTTTTCCAAGTCAAAATTAAAACCATTTTTCAACCACAATCTTTCAACCAGTATATATTCAATGAGAGGGAGAACAAAAAATCAATTTACTAGAAATGAAAAGTGAGTGTTACATACCAGAATTAAACCAGGGGCCTGTTTCGTAAATCAAGTTTACCAAATAAGCCAGGTTTATTTCAGTTAGTCTGATTTATTGTCAGTTGATTTGGTTCCAAATAAGTCAGTGGAAAGGGAGGGGTTAAAAAAGGAGGGTTGGATGAAATCAGCACAAAGTAGTTTCAGAGGCAGAGAAAGTTGGTTACTTTATGATAAAATATTTTCCCAAATCTTCTTGTAAATTGTGCTCAATAAGTCTGGACTGATAGCTCATGTTAAAACTGCAACATCTGATAACTGAATACTGATAAAATGGCCATCATCTTTGAGTTCCTCTTCCTAGTTCCTCTCTTTATCTCTCTTTCTAACCAGGCGCTATGAGACAGAGGTTTTTGGCTCTCTGACTTCGTATCATTTTAAGCCGCAAAGAGGATTACATGCACAAATCCAAACAAAGCAACAGACGAATAGTGAGGTGCGATGTTTCAACTGCCTGAGAAGAGCTATCGGAAATACGTTTACAGGGATATAATGTAAACAGTGTCTTTTTGTATAAAATATCAATGCATCACTTAAAATTCCTTTTTTATGATAGAGCTGAACATTTGCTATTATAACTCATCTTCGGCGTTATGTTACTTTGTGAAAAATAAACCATGCAGATTTATACATTTAAAGAGATAGTCCACCCAAAAAATTAAAACCTGTGTGACTTTCTTTATTCTGTGAATACATATTTTGAAGAATATCTCTTATAATCAAGTGAATGGTTTCCAATGTTGTGTTTGGACCCCATTTTTACATGACTTTTGATTGTTACATTTCAAACTTTTTTCCATGTTTGGACATTGGGTTTGGATTGGCAAAACGTTGTATTGCTGATTGGCGCCACTAACAAGATGTGATTTAGCAAAATAAAAGTGCATTTTTGTTTCAAAGCAACTGAAAATGTGGAACAGGAATAAACTGTATGCGGTGTTAAACTCAATCGATCTCTGTGGGACTCAAATATAAGAAAGAAAGGAAGAAATATTATATATCATGTGCATTTTCACATCATCCTTCAATGGGTTACACACTTATGTGTAACACTGGAAATTAACATTTTGTCATCAATAACTTCCCCGTATGTCAAACCTGTATGATTTCCTTTCTGGAACACAGAAATGATTTTGTGATGAACATATTCTTCAAAAAAAAAAAAAATTCATTTTTGGGAGAACTTTTCCTTTTAATAAAAGACACCAACCATGCCTTTTAAGCTTAGCAGAAACAGCCAGTGCCAGAACAAAACTGTGAGTTATAACAGCAAAAATGAATTTGTGATGAACATATTTAAAAAAAAAAAAAAAAAGAAATCCACTTTTTACATTTACATTTATCTGACGCTTTTATCCAAAGCGACTTACAATTGCTATATATGTCAGAGGTCGCACGCCTCTGGAGCAACTAGGGGTTAAGTGTCTTGCTCAGGGACACATTGGTGTCTCACAGTGGATTCGAACCCGGGTCTCTCACACCAAAGGCATGCGTCTTATCCACTGCGCCATCACCACCCCCTTTTATGTCCCACATGAGAAAGAAAGTCAGTGAGTAAATGATTGGTACATTTTTGGGTGAACTGTTCCTTTGAATGAAAAGCAACTTTTAAATTTTGTAAAAATAACTGGGGCCAGAACAAAACAGTAAGTTCTAATAGCAAGAATGCATTTGTGATAAACATATTCTTCAAAAATTCCCCTTTTGTTTGCAACTTAAGAAAGAAAGTCAGTGAGTAAATGATTGGTACATTTTTGGGTGAACTGTTCCTTTGAATGAAAAGCAACTTTTAAATTTTGCAAAATTAACTAGGGCCAGAACAAAACAGTAAGTTCTAATAGCAAGAATGCATTTGTGATAAACATATTCTTCAAAAATGCCCCTTTGTTTGCAACTTAAGAAAGAAAGTCAGTGAGTAAATGATTGGAACATTTTGGGGTGAACTGTTCCTTTAAATGAAAGGCATCAACTTCGCCTTTTAAGCTTAGCAAAAACAGCCAGGTCCAGAACAAAATAATGAGTTCTAATAGCAAGAATGAATTTGTGACCAACATATTTTCCAAAAATTCCCCTTTTATGTCTCACATAAGAAAGTAAAAAAGACAGTGAGTTAAAGATGCAAACTTTTGGGTGAACTGTTCCTTTAAATGAAAGGCACCTACTTTTAAGCTTAGCAAAAATAACTAGCGCCAGGACAAAACAATGGGCTATAATAGCAAAAATGGATTTGTGATGAACATATTCTTCAAAAATGTATCTTTTATGTTCCACTTTAAATCAACAGGACAGTGAATAAATTATTTGAAAAAAATTTGGGTGAACTGTTCCTTTAAATTAAAGACACCAACTATGCCTTATAAGCCTAAGAAAATAACTAGCGCCAGAAGAAAACAATGACTTATAATAGCAAAAATGAGTTTGTGATCAACAAGTTCTTATGAAAAAATGCCCCTTTAATGTTCCATGTATAAAATAAAAGACCATCAGAAAAAGGTAAGAAAAAGATTCAAATTTTTGGGGTGAACTGTAGGCACCTACTTTTAAGATTAGCAAAAAATAGCTAGTGCCAAAATAAAACAATGAATTATAAAACAAAAATGAGTTTGTGATGAAAATAATTATTTTAAAATCCCCTTTTATGTCCCACATAAGAAGGAAAGTCAGTGAGTAAATGATTGGAATATTTTTGGATGAACTGTTCCTTTAAATGAAAGGCATCGACCAAATCTTTTAATCTTTGCAAAAACAGCCAGTGCCAGAACAAAACAATGAGTTATAATAGTGAAAATGATTTTGTTATGAACATATTCATAAAACTGACCATTTTATGCCCCATGTAATAAAGAGATAAAGATATCGGTGAGTAAAAGATTCAATGTTTTCAGATGAACTGTTCCTTTAAATGAAAGGCTCCTATTTTAACGCCAGAATAAAACAATGAGTTAAAATAACAAAAATGAATTTGTGATGAACATATCCCCCTTAATGTCCCACAAAAGTAATAAATGAAAGGTTCTACTTAAAAGAATCTGCTACTTTTAAGCTTAGCAAAAGCAACTAGCACCAAAACAAAACAAAACAAAAGTCTGTGAGCGCTAATAACAGTTTCTCCCCTTCACAAGTTGCACTCTCAGCGACCTTATGTCTCAGTTGTCAGCATTTTGTAACCAAATTAGTTTTTTTCTCTGTTAGTGATGATAGCCTCGGTCTGTATAATGAGATTTAGCCTTAGGCTATGCTACTATCAAGCATTGTAGCATTGTTAGTGTATCTTTCTCATCAGACATCCCTTGCTGGATCCATCTTCTCTGCAGCAGTGGCAGCCATCCAAAGAAAACCAACACACAAGAAGTTAATAAGTAGTAAAATTTGCAAACGAGTCTTGCATGCGGCATTAGAATTAAAACAGCAGTCAGACATGCCAACCTTTCGCCGCTTAAAATAGAGGAGAGAAGCAGGATGCAGGGAAATTGCTCTCTATAAATTGTGGCTGGTAGTTACAATTAGTCACAGTTCAGAAATTTAATTTTGTTTAAAAATTGGATTTTAAACGTGTTGAATGTGGTAAAAAATTGAGATCAAGACCCGCTGGAATTGCTATAATGGTGTTGACGGTGACAGAGCGGAGATGGTCTCATAAACGCAAGGACTGAGACGCTCCGCCAGCCGGAGACGGTTTATTCTCCGCACTGCTGTCCGATTGGGTGAGTGGCCAACTCAACCTAATCTCCAGGCGTTCGACTAACTCCTCGCTCGCCTTTTACTGAGTCATGCTGTCATGTTACAGAAGCACAATAATTCCAATTTCCCCTCAGAGCAAACTCTGTTGTTCTTTTCTTGAACGTTTATCAGGTTGCAGTCAAAAGCTGTGCTACTATTTATTGTTTTGTTTTCTTCATCTTTAATTCAAGGGGGTTTGGGGGCCCCCAGTTAAAGTTTAGCCCCCTAATTAAGATCAGTAATAATTAAGAAGAATATTATTAATATCACAAAGATAGAATACACGTAATTCTTCCATAAATAACTTATCCTTAAGTTTCAAACATTTATGAGTTTCTTTCTTCTGTTGAATGCCAAAAAAGTATTTTGAAAGATGTTGGTAACCACACAGTTGACAGTAGCCATTGACTTCCATTATATGTATAAAATACTATGGAAATCAATGGCTACCAGCAGCTATATTTATGTTTTGGCTTTATATATATATATAGTTTTTTTTTTTTTTTTTGGTGTTTGGCTTAGTGATATGTTAGAATCATTATACTCTTATACCTTTTGTTCTTTAATATTTTGAATTGTTTTTAGCTTTATTTTTATTTATTTTTTCATTTAAATGTTAAGTTTTGAAATTTTGTTGTATGCATTTGTCATTTTTATTTTTTAATGTGTATAGGTAGTATTTATAAAGTTTTATCTTTTAGTTTTGGATCTGTTTTTAGTTGTTTTAATACTACAATTGATTGCTTCTGTTGTCCTCATTTGTAAGTCGCTTTGGATAAAAGTGTCTGCTAAATGACTAAATAATAATAATAATAATAATAATAATATAACAGCATTATAAGCATAACAGACATTAATAATTTTACAAAATATTTCTATTTAAAATAAACACTACTCTTTTGAGCTTTTTATAATCCTGAAAAAAATCAATTTATTCAAAAATATCAACTAACAACTGTTTTCAACATTAATTATTATTGTTTCTTGAGCATCAGATCAGTATATTAGAATGATTTCTGAAGGTTCTTGTGACACTGAAGACTGGAGTAATGATGCTGAAGATTCAGCTTTGCATCACAGGAATAAATTACATTTTAAAACATATTCAAATAGAAAACAGTTATTTTAAATTGTAATAATATTTAATTTTTTTGTTTGTTTTTACTGTATTTTCAAAATGCAGCTTTGATGAGCATAAAACATACAAAAATCTTAGCAACCCCTATACATACTCAAATAAATAAATAAATAGACACTAAACTGTTATTTGAAACAATTTGGTTACATATAGTTTTTTTTTTAAAACGAAAATGTTGAAAGGGAACTCTGTTCTATTCTTGACATTGAATCCCTTTTGATGCACAATGTGTCGGCTCACCGTAAATGTCCCGTAAAACTAAGCAAAGTGTGATTGGTAGTCTTCCATGTCGGTCAGACTGTACCTTCATATCTGAACGAGTAGTTCATGGCCACATTAAACTACAGTATGTACTGAATTTAATGACAACTGCACGATTAACAGCGTTTGTCTAGTGAGAGTGACAGGAACAGAGATCAACGATGGTTTATCAGACCTGCTGGTACGCAAGAATTGCGCAGAAGTTCTGGCCCGGCCCACCTCAGGCAAAGCCCAACAACCTGCCAGAAGGTCATTGTGTAATTCGCCCTGTTTCGATCCACTGTATTCTGCTAGAACACTGTCATTCTTGTCTCGGTACAGCTTTTCTTTGCTTTGGCTTTATCTATTAATCCTCATTCTGTTTTGTGCTTAAACTGCCGATCTGTTGACATTCGCTATGATGAGAAAAGCTTTGAAATCAGTGTACATACCACGCATTATGTATGCTCAACACACTTTTAATGAAGAAGTATAACATGACAGGCATGCATGAAATTAAAAAGGACTAAGACAGACATCGTCCCGAAAATGAAAAGGACTTTTGGCTCCTCAAAACACCAGCCGCATTCCTTCAAGCAGTTTAAGTGCATTGGAAATGACATGTTCGGTGCGTAAATTATATATCTTTCAACCGGCGCACTGGCAAGCTAGTGAACTCTGGGATGTGTTAAGATGTCTGAATCTTATCTTACTTAATGCATGCAGCATAACAGTTCTAAGCCACCACGTTTTGGACTTTCATCCATGAATTTCCATCTGAAATGCATCCATGCGGACACTGTTTTGTCAGGTCAGTGAAAGGATAGTCTAATACCCCAAAACGCCATACCGCAAGCAATCATAACCACTTCTATCTTGGATAGAAAGAGATCATTAGTGATGACTGGGGCATGCATTGCTCATGCATGGATGTGGGTCAGATTGTGTGCTATAAATAATGTGCAGTGTGTTTGGATACGGTCTTCATATCTGGCAGAAAGGAAAGTTACACTTTGCTATGGAAAACAGCTATTGGAAGGCAAGCCACGGGAAGTATGGTGAATTGGAAATATCCTCATCCCCTCACATCTGCATGCAATGGAAATGAGACTTTGCAAACGACAAAGAAAGCAGTATTCGTCTGACTGATAAGACTGAATTTCATTTGGTTTCAAATGAAATCGGTAAATCAGCGCACCACCCTAAATCCCAATATTTACTCATCTTCAGCCCATCGAATATGTAGAAGAGTTTGTTTCTTGATCAGATTTGGAGAATCACTTGCTCAGTGAATGGGTGCCGTCAGAATGAGAGTCCAAACAGCTGATAAAAACATCACAATAATCCAAAAGTAATCTACACCACTCCAGTCCATCAGCTAATGTCTTGTGAAGTGAAAAGCTGCTTGTTTGTAAGAAACTTTAAACTGTCGTATCTGGCCAAAAACTGAAAAAGTCCCTTGTTGTCATCTAACATCAAAATCCACAGATCTATTTGTTGAGAACTGCTGCATTGTTTTCACTTGTGAACGGTGCTTTATCTGTGCATATTTCTCTCCTGATTCAGGCAAGATGACGTTTCACTGGAGAAAGCAATATTAGACATGCAGAATTCTACTTCACACAATATTAATTGATGGACTGGAGTGGTGCGGATTACTATAATGTTTTTCTCAGCTGTTTGAACTCTCATTCTGACGGCACCCATTCACTGCAGAGGATCCATTGGTGATCAAGTGATATAATGCTACATTTCTCCAAATATAATGAAGAAACAAACTTATCTACATCTTGGATGGCCTGAGAGTAAATATTCACCAAATTTTGGTTAAACTATTCCTTTAAAGCAACAAAGTGACATTTTTTTTAAAAAACAGCGTGACTTGGTAAAATTTGAAAAATAAATTGCCAATGTTTTTGAACTGGTTTAGGCGATGTGACAAAAAGTTGTGCAGGGTTTTCTATGAAAGCACCTTCTTAATATGGCAAGCTCTAATTTGATTGGCTGGCATCTACACAATCTCCGGAAATGAGGGTGTAGCAATTCATCTGAAAACGTGTCTGTAAAATGTCTGTAAGGTGTGTTTGATGTACTGACAATACATGCTTTTAAAGATGAACTTTCCACTGGATTTTCCAAAGTTTGCCGAATGTGTGAGCAAATTTTCAGTTGGTGGAAATTACTTTTCCTTGAGCCATTCATTAAACAAATAACGTTTTACGAAGCTGATAGACTGGGGTTTAATTTCCTCACTTTCTCCTTTCAAATCATGTCAGAATACTTACCACAGATTTCTGGAGATCTTCTGAGATCTCTTACTTGATACAATATGTAAGTCCTTCTCTTTTCGAAAAGCCTTCACTCAGATTTGTCTCCAAGACTAAAGCTGCTCAATATTGTTAAGTAGGCGCTTTAGAACTCGCAAAAATGCTTCCTATCATTAGTGAAATTCTCTTGAAGATGTCATGCTTGGCTTGGTTTAATATCCTAAATAGACCTCGAAGTCTGTTTAATTTCCTTTTTAGAGTCTGTGACATTTGATGCTGTCACTGTATCTTTGGTTCACTGGGGTAGAGAATATTGGTGTTTCTGAATAGCTTCTCTGTGTGCCGCTTGTGAAATGCGTGTGCGCGACATTGCTCACTACCGTCTATTGACTCGACAAGGCTACGTCATTGGCTGTCTTATTGTAACGATTGAATTGCCAACTTTTGAGAAGCCAGTCACTGATTCTGTAAGGACTGTCAGTGGAAAGATAAAATAGTTTTTGGAGAATGTCAATAAGTGTTGCTTTCACTTTTTTTCTCAGCTAGAAGCAGTAGATAAGATCATTAAGAAAAGGAATCTGTTCCTACTCAATAGATAAAGGACAACGGCTCTTTTCAGACCTTTTTTGTTCGAAGAGTTCTGTGGGCGCTGCGTTGCTTTTGTGAGTGTTAAACCATGGCAAACTAGATTTTTGAAGAAAATATGAGCGGTTGCCCATGCAAAACTGAACACCATGATGCCAGGGTGTTGTGGATATTTGTCAGGGTGTTGCAATGCAGATGCAAGGTGTTGTGAGTAAGTTTCGATGCTGGTCCAAATGTTCTCACCTCAAAATCTCTGTTATTTTGTCCCTAGACCTTCTAATGTAAGTCTAAGAGCAAGTCCTAACAAAGTCGTGACAAGATATTAGACAAGAAGTTTTTCTCAGAACAGTGTGAGTTGGGTTTTCTATGTTTGTATGCTCTTTCATAAGGCACGGCACCTGAAGGGTGTAAAACTGTAAGAAAACAACAGATTTTTGTTGACTGTGAAGATTCTCTTTTTAAAAACAAAAATCAGAATCCAGCATTTCCTTCCATAATCAGCCTCTTTTTGTCCATATTTGATGTCTAATATACATGAGAAGCGGTATTTTGGTCAAAGTCCCTTTCAAAGAAAGTCTGTTCACTCGGTGTCACATAAAGTACTGAATGAGAAATGTTACTGTTGCCACATGAAACTGTCTGTGTATTCAACAAATATTGCAGCTAATCCACTTCATCTGTGATAAATTACACAAAGACCGCACAAACAGAAAGTGTCCGACTTTATGCCTCCATTTTAAAATCTGGACGCTAAATCCAGCTGAATTTGAACACACCTATTGTGTCAATCGCTGCTGTCACTTCTGTTTAGGAAAAAAATCAGATTTGCAAGCGTGTGGTGGCTTTTATCACTTGTCATTTTGTCACGCTGAGGCTGAGTTTTTTTTGCTGATTTTATTGTATGTCTAATTGCTTTTGAAAAGTATCTACACACTTTTCCGCAAAAACCTACAGTATATGATTTGACATACTGGTACTTGTAGCGGTACTTACTTTTAACAGCATTTATTAATTAGCGTTAGGGTTTTGTTCAAGGTCAATTCCCAAGTAACAAATTTAGGTTATAAAAACATTGTGGGAACATCGTTTTGAAATGTTTCTAAACTGTTGAAATGTACAGTTTTATTGTTGTGATTATAATATTTAAAGGTTACAAAAAGCAGAACGTTTCTGAGAACGTTCATCCAGTACAAATAACATAACTACGTTTTGAGATTGTTGTTCCAAAAATGTTTTCTGACAATGTATATTAAATATTAAAAAGGTTATAAGAATGCCCTACAAATGTTACTCTAAAAACGTTTTGTCTTAACCTTATGACAGATATAGCCAATCAAATCAATGCTCTGAGAAGCCTTTTTGTCATCCAACATTTTTTCCCCATCAAGTCCATCAGGCTTTACTGAACTGTCTTACACATAAAAAAAAAAGGCACATGTAATTCAAATATATCAGATATTCAGAGTGGCTATTTCATGGAGTTGTGTTCGTTCTGCTCCCAAAATCAGATAGTAATCTTAAAAAATTCTGTTAATTTTACACTTCCATGATTCTGTGATGTTTTATCCATTAAAAAGACTGTACAAATAAAGCATGTGATAATGAAGTGTATAATAAGTATTTTTGCATGCAGCCTTTATTTTAAGAAAATTGTCGACTACACATTTTCTGTGTGTGTTAAACCAAAAATTAAAATTCTGTCATTAATAACTCACCTTTATGTCGTTCCAAACTTGTAAGACCTTCGTTCATCTTCATAACACAAATTAAGATATTTTGATGCATTCCGAGAGCTCTCTGAGCTACAATTTTTGTGCGCAAATAAAACAAAAAGAATGACTTTATTCAACAATTTGTCTCCTCCGCGTCACCCTATAGCGCCATTTTGGAGAGTATCACTTACGTAAACAACGTATGCAACATATGTACGTGGACACGTTGTTTACGTTCAGATCAAAGCGTAAACAACGCAAACAGCGTATCTGCGTGCAGTGCTGCTGACACAGAATAGCATACGTTGCTTTACGTATGTTATACTCTCCAAAAGGGCGCTTTAGGGTGACGAGGAGGAGACAAATTGTTGAATAAAGTCGTTTTGGTTTTTTCTTTGCGCATAAAAAGTATTCTCGTAGCTTCGTAAAATTACGGTTGAACCATTGATGACACATGGGTTATTTTAAAGATCTCCCTTGCTGTCTATGTAGGGCCAGAAAGCTCTCGGAATTCATCAAAAATATCTTAATTTGTGTTCCAAAGATGAACGAAGGTCTTACGGATTTGGAACGACATGAGGGTGAGTAATTAATGACAGAATTTTCCTTTTTGGGTGAACTATCCCTTTAATGACAATGCTTATGATATACCGAATGTCTGTTTTCTTGACACTAGGGTTTTTCTCCTTTTCTTCTGTTGTATTTTGTTTTTCATCCAAAATCATCCCAAAATCATCAGGTACAGCACAGAGCGAGCCGACTTGCATTGTAATTTTGTTTGATGGACAGGTTGAAGGTTGTGATTAAGTAACCACTGTCGTAAGGTCCATTTTGTTACTTTTGATTCCTTAAAATTTGGAGGCAGAACTATCTATTTGTCCTTCCAGTGGAAACAAGTTTTGCGATGACATTGGCTTCGAAATGACACACTTCACCTTTAACAGTGTACAAAATTCAGAGCGCGCAGCAGCTGGTAAGCTGAGTCTGTCTCTGAATGCCACACTCACAATGAAGTTTGAGGAACTCCAAGGTCAGGCTTCAGCTGTAGACAAAAGAGCGATGTGCTTGTGTGTAAGCGTGAGTGAGATAGAGAAGTACATGCCACTTCAGCACATGCCGATTGCATTTCGAATTAAGAAACCCTGACAACAAGCCATTCATCTTGAAACATGTAAAATTCACTCATTTAAAGTTCTTTGTTTTCCTTTGTTTCTCACTATACCGTCTAAACTGCAACAATTCATCACAATCTGGTTGATCCTACAGCAATTAGCTTGTTGCAAAAGGTTCTGTGTGAAAATGGAAATCAATTAGTCCCTTTATTTGCACTTAATTCCAAACAGCTGGTTAGTGAGCCACGGGTGACAGTTCTACCCTTTGCTGTAATATCCTGACTATTTGCTCGGCTAAGTGGAGCGAAGCTACCTTTGTTTATCTTGCTCTCTCAGGTCGCATGCACTCATTCCCTCCCTTCCCTCCCAATGACCTTCCTACAGGTAGAGACTCCTGGCTCGAGTCAAAGCAAACACAGCGGGCTCCAGCTGTGCCTGAAGAAAGACAAGACTATTCATCGAGGACGAGGAGTTTCAGCCTTGGCTTGCAGATTGAGCTTTTTATGTCTAAGAGACGAAAAATTGATTAATACTGTCCTATTACATATTGCGTCATACTGTATGCATATATAGGGTAGGTTTGTAGTTAGTTAGTAATGTAATCTGTTGATTATACATAAAGTAATGTATTCTGACTACTTTTAGATTACTTTTGACTTAACTCTAAAATGTATTGCATTAATTTATCAATATTGTTAAGTGTATTAAACATTTGTTACATTGATCCAGGGTTTCTCAAACTGGGGTCAATGCAAGAACTGCAGAGGTTTCGCGAGTTGATAAAAAGCTAATAATTTAGTAAATCTTAAAAACTAAAAATTTAAATAATTTACATAATCAACTAATTTTAAAATAAAATCAATCAAAATACAACACTTGAACAGTAAAAAAATAAAAAAACGTAAAAAATTTTTTTTATGAATAATAGTCATAACTTTCTTGAGCAGTAAATCAGTATATTAGAATGATTTCTGAAGGATTATGTAACACTGAAGACTGGAGTAATTAAGCTGAAAAGTCAGCTTTGCATCACAAAAATTACATATATTAATATACAAAATAAATAAAAAAACTGTTGTTTTAAAATGTAAAACTATACAGAATATTGTTGTTTTTACGGTATAGTTGATCAAATAAATGCAGCCTTGGTGAGCAGACTTCTTAAAAAAAAAAAAACTTATGAACAGTAGTGTAAATTCATTTAATATATATATATATATATATATATATATATATATATATATATATATAAAAAACAAGGTATGCCAATTATTTAAGTTTATATCAATTAATCACATTAGTATTTGCTGAGAAAGCCCCTAGATGGAAATATTTAAAAGACATTTGTTTTAGACATTTTATTTCCATGTTATTGAACAACCATCTAGTTTATCAATCTACACAAGGTAAATTTAGTGGCAGTTCACACATAATGCAGTTTTATATTAAAATGTTTTGTCTCTAGTCATATCTGTAATATGATTAGTATGCTAAAGTCTATACTTCTGAACCTGAAAGTAAATTGATTAATATTTGTCAGATAAATTGAAGCAGAGGAAAATTTGCTCCTCTTTATTTATTTCTTATCATTCCATGCTGCTGATAACTGCCCCGAATGTAGTCGTCCTGATAGCGTGGAGTCGGGCGATATCATTGGTTAGCAGTATTAACACTACGCAATTGGCTCTTTGCATCTTGATCCCCGGCGCCTAAATACTTGATAATCTTTCCCCTTTGGACTCCCATGTCTCACGTTATCAGCCGTAATTTGCATATGATGATGTATTTTTGGCCGCACAGAGACCTGTTTTCTCCCTCTAAATTTGTCTTTTGTGAGGCATAGTACAGATAGCTTCAGTTGACAGGAGCACTAACTAAGGATAAAACTGTTAGTGTTTGTGTGAGGAATATAAATAGACATTGTTAGAGAGGATTGGCGCTACAGTAACACGCGGCTAAGCTAATAAGCATGCGCTCCAGGCCAAGGCTCGGTTAAGCTTTTACTTAGTAAAAATTTTAAAGTTGCACATTTAAGAATGACATCTGAATCCAAAAGACACGTCTAGTTCCTTATAGTTCAAAATTATGTGATTTCATATATGTGATTGCTGAATTCCAACAGCAAAGGCCATTTAATGTTTGCTAACAAGGAAACCAATGTATTATTGCAAAGAAGGCAATTCAGAAAAATGAGATACTGCTGCAGTGCTTGCAACATTTGATTGGATATTGTTCCCACTGCGAATAGTCCTTGACTGGACTGCCATGAACGGACCTGCACCCAAGATCAGCGGTTCTCAGCATGTTTTGCTTTATTATTATCTTTTATCATTGCTTTTTATTCATGTTCTCCATAACCCAATCACAACAGATATGTGTACCATTTTTCAGTCTCAACCCATCAGTTGGGAGCATAAAAGAACATTAATGACTTAGGCTTCGTCCACATTAATCCAGATAAATCTGAAATCTTTTTCTCTTTTTGGCCTTTTGTTGACACTGAGTGGAATTGCATCCTGAATATTTGAACACTTTTCAAAAACAATGACGCATATTGTACCCATATATGTCTACACTGTATAAAAAATAATAATAATAAAACAAAAATTCCGTAAAATTTACAGTAAAAAACTGCCAACTGTGGTTGCCATAATTTTAGCATAAAAAATATGGTAGTAACATTTTAGGTTTTACTAAATTTACATTTAATGACCGTAATTTTATTAACTGATATAATGTACTTAAATACCAACCTATGGAAGTACTGAAATATGTTTTGTACCTTTGAAGTACACTGATAACCACCAAAAGCAGGTGATGATAAGAAAGTCACATGATGAACCAAAGCCCATCACAAGCAATATTTAAATACATATATACATGAGAATTCATGAGAAATACATATGAAAAACATATTAAGAAGGTGCACTGTGTTATTCACACAAACACTAAACAACATCATGGTAACACACATGAAACTGAAATAATGCTATACAAATTAATGTAGCAACATTAGAACATACAACCCTAATGTACACAACTGATAAGAAAAAAAACTAGTTATTTTAAAAGAAAAAGAATCCAATGTGAAATGTAACGCAGGGAATTCTGGGAATGTCAATTTACGGTTATTCACTGTAAATTATGTTATTTTCCCCTTTCAAAAACGGTATCCTACCATAAAATTACATAAACTGTATTGGGCAGTACTTCACCATATATAGTATGGAAATACTTCACCATATATAGTATGGAAACTTACCGTTAACAAATTAATAGGTTTTTACTGTAACATTTTACAGTATTTTACCATTAAAATCACGGTCATTTTTTACAGTGTATAATTGTACTGGCATTGTTGTGCCCGCTATTCACTAATAATGTTGAGATAATGCAAAGATAAATGGTACAGTCTTCTACTGCATTCCTGCAAAGATGGCAGAATTTTGACTCACAATTGCTGTCTAGCGGCAGAAGATGATAATATTTGCGTTTTAGACTATACATGTAATAGCAATTAATGGCACGTGACTGGATATTTGCCAATAAAATAATTGTTCAGAAAATTTGAATATTACATAAAACAATCTGTTCAAGAGAACAAAATCGTCACTTCCTGGGAAACTGGCACAAAGTATTAATGACAAAAATGAAAGTTGCAGCGACTTGGGAAAACCTGACTGTTTTTTTCCTATATAATAAATTACTTGTGCCTTAAACAAATGACAAAAACAAACACCGCTCGGAGGAGGAGGATGTTTGGGAATGCAATCATATGAGACTGAGAGGTAATTTTACCAAATTATTTTGATGGACTTTGGCTCAGGGATTTTAGAAAGTGTGCAATGAGATTGGTGCACTGGTTTGGCAAGTTATCACATGATCTGTTGAAGCAAAGTCACAAAGGAATTTATTCGGTAAATGTCTTTCCATGTTTTCTTATCGAATAAAAATATTATCCACCTTAATTGAGCAATTTTAGGCAATTTAGTAAACCGAGGGAACAAATTAGTAAATTTATGTGCACAATTTAGTCAGAGTATGAATTATTAAATTGTGCGCACAATTTCTTGTGAGGAGGTTTTTTACACGCATAGGATCTTATGCACATCTTGGTTTTTCCATTCAGATTTTTTTTTTTTTCTAACGCAATATCCCAAAATTTGCATAAATATACACAGATGGAAACATAGCTACTGAGCGTTTATGATCTTTTACGCATGTGTAGCTTTAAGAAATTTCAGACATGTAGACGGGAAAACTTTTGGAAAATACTTAAAGATTTTTAGTGTGGATAGAGGATGTTTCGAAAACAAAATGCCCTTTTTAAATATATCCAGATCAATGTGGACATTGTGTCTAATAATCTTCAAAATTGTACAACCTCAAACCTGTTTCTTGACTAATTGCACCTCATTGGGCAGATTAAAACCAGGGGGAATGAATAATTTTTAGATTAGCACAGCTGGAATAAACAAGAAAGCTTTGGAACTCATTCGTGTTACAGAGCTTCTTATCTAGCAGTAGGCGGTTTATAGTTATTTCATGAAGATTGCTGTGGTGGGCTCAGCAGGGCTTAACCTGAAATCACCTGTGAGGTAAGCTGGATTTTAGCCATGCGTTCCTGAAATGGCCCACCTATACCTCAGTGTTATCAAAACATATTTTGATTTCTTGGTTCCAGAAAGCTCAGGTGAAAGGTACATGTACATGCTTGTGTAGATCAAGAACTTCAGAGCTATTGCGTTTTTTCTTTTTCCATAGAAATGTCATAACTTCAGTGAAAATCACTTGTGAGGTCTTGAATTAATCGACACAGAGCCCATTTAAGTTCCACCAGACATTGTGTTCATTTTATTTTTTCCCACTGGCAGCTCGCTGAAGCTAAAATCAATTGCCTCGTAGGGAATGCCAACCCAGAGATATAAAGTTCAATAGGCTCAAAGTGTACTCAAAGAAACTTCCCAACATATTCCCAACATACATCTTGGAGGAGGATATAACCCCATATGAGAAAACAAAAGTGTTCCTTGAAACAAAGCTAAATGAAAGGCCTGCTCTCTGAAACAAGGTACAGGATTACTGGAAACAACAGATTCAGATTCTGGAAAAACAGATATTGCTCTTGATGTCCACATGGCTGTCAGCAAGCTTGAAAAACAGCTCATATAAAATGCATTGGCGTAAAATTGTATTTCCTAGTGTTCGTACTCATAAATGTCAAACAAAACAGCTTTGACAACTGTCCACCTTTATTTTTGCGAGGTGTTTGTGTAAGTAGATTCTCCTTAGCCATTGATTACGGTGTATGGAATTCAGCTTAAAAAAAGGCAATTTTGGGAGAAATTTGTAAGTAAATAAATACAAAATCTGCAATAATGAACTAAGTATCTAATTATTATTCCAACAAAAATAGTGTTTTCCCCCTTACAACACAAGAGGTCGGACTATATTACTTTTTTTTTAAGTTTTCGGGGCTCAAAATCATACAAAATTGTCTATGGTTCAGCTATAAGGGAGACCAGGGGCAATTGTAAAACTCTGACTTTTTGCATTTAATTTAAAATTATAGTCTTGTCCTTAGTGAAAAATATATCAATTGTATTAGTATTTAGTGTACCTATATTTGTTTCTTGTATCAACAGATGGCAAGTGTATTTCAAGTAGATTGTACGTTATGAAGGAAAAGGTAAATAAAATGTTACAATTGCACCCAGTCTCCCCTACCCTATGTTATGGAGACAAAATGACCCTACAAAGTAGCATTATCCTTCCCCTTGTGGGGACTTTTTTTTTTGGTTCTCATTAAGAAAACAGCTTATAAATCATACAGAATTAGGCTTTTTGAAAATCTAAAAATGCAGAACATTTTGTGTGAGGGTTAGGTTTAAGGTTAAGGGGATAGAAAATATAGTTTGTCCGGTACAACAACCATTTCGTCATTAGAATGTCCCCATGACACGTGGAATCCAGTGTGTGTGTGTGTGTGCATGCATCACAACTTATAAAACGTTCCAAGCATGACAAAAATGTGACACTGAACTTGGTGAGAGTAGTCTTGGTTAAATAACATTTTTACACTTTCTAACATTTCACTTGTGTCTGATGTGACCAGGCTGTAAATAATAATAGTGTTATAAATAAACAGGCAGGTGATAACAAATGAAAGGGTCAGTGAACATAGATGATTCTTAAGAAAATAATATATTCCCCTGAGAATGGTTTGGTTATAGTGTTCACAGTCCTCCTTTCCACAAGAAATTCTTTGCCAAGTTGAACGAATCTAGCCTGTAATAAGGCAGGGAAATGAGAGCAGATCACACAGTGAGATATACATCATCTCCACAACCTTGTCACCGAACACCCCCAAGGGTCAGTGCATCTGGCGCTACACACTGAAACCTCGATAATGAGACCGTGTCATCACTACTGAAGGGCTCAAATTTACTTAATGGTGGAAGTTCAAAGACTTATTTTACAGCAGAGATGACAACGAGACTCGGGAGATGACCTTATCAATGCTGCCGTGGGAGCAAAAGCAGGACTAGCTGCTGACAAATGTTTCCTTGTTTCCAGTACAGATGTTTTCAGAAGCGAGAATAATGGAACAAATAGCTGAGAATAGCAGAAATCATTAAGTAGGGAGAGTTACATTGGTTTACTGTCGAGTCAGAGTTCTTTTTCATTCAAATTCATAAGGGCGTCTGTCCTACTGACATTGAAAGTTGTCCCTGCACACATCAGTGGCTCAGCACCTTCTTCTGTTAACACACTCACGTCTGTCGAATGAGTTGTTTGAAACAGAACACTTGGGTGTTTAACCCTGCGGATTTGGAACTGGGATCATTAATGCTCCGCAATGTTGTTTCAGAAAGAAATCACCAATGCCTACTGTGTGAAAACGCATAAAACCAAGGACATTTCCCTCAAGGATTGGTGGGAATTTAATCTGAGTGGTGCTCATGACAGATCAGACCATTAAACAGGTGCTTACGGTACTTGTTTTATTAAATTCATATTGCATGATAGCGTGTACCATATGCCAATCTAATCTAGTCAACCTCTCCAGGCCCGCCACAGATACAAGCATCATTCTGTACAGATTGAGCATTGATTTATCAGAGGTCCGGTCCACTTCCGCGTCATTTAGCCCCTGGAACACCAGGTGAGATGAGCAAATGTCTTCTTCAGCGGTAATTAATACGTGCCGCTGTCCTCGCTTTGGGCGCCAGGTCTCGGTCTACTTCTGCAAGCCAGAGAGTGGTGAAAGACACAAGGGGTGTCTTGACTAATGTTTCTCACTAGTAAAAAAGGTACTGCCAGTATGCTTCCAGCTTCTCGGTGCGAATCCAAACTTCCCTTCCAGATAATTACAGCTTTAGGCATAGAGTCAAATTTGGCATTGGACCTGCATGCTTAATTTCAACCAAAGCCAGTAAGTATGAGCAAATATTCTCAATCAAATCCTCTGAGTTCAATTAACGGACAGCCAAAGGAAATTAACGAAATTCTGCGGCAAATATCTGCTGATATTTGGAAGTACCCTACTGTTCTGTACTTTGTAGATTAGCACCAGCATCCTGAATATTTTTGAATCAGTGTATACAGGTTGTTTTCGTGTTTTACACATTCGATTAATTGCTGATTTGTGGGTATAACAGGAATGTAACATGCTCAGTTTGACAAATCCTACATTTATGATTTATGTGCTGGGATCCATGTTCTCTCATTGTAAACTGTAGAAGAATCGAAACAGACAGCGAACTCTGGTTAAATTGTTATTTATGTATCTCTTGCAGGTGTTTTCAAAGTCCCATGTGAGTTGTTCTAGCTAAAAAAAAAAATACTTCAGTGTTTGGGTTGTAGATATCCTACTTTTGTACATCCCAAAAGGAGCACCAAATTATTGAAGCGTATACATTCAACAGAGCCCAAAGATGAATCCAACCTTGGTCTTGTTGGTCCCACTTGTTCTCCACAAAATCGCCTATAAACAAACCTCTGCCTAGCAACACCAGAATAGACTTACTGGTCTCACGGAGTTTAGCACGAACTCCAATTCACGTGAAAATTTACTGCTGTTCACAACTGGGCATTTAAAAGAAAGCTAAGATTTGTGAGTCTTGGTCAGCTGAGAAAGGCTTGAAAGCATTGTTCTGCTGCTCAGGCACATCTGTTTGGTCAAAGCAACACAATCGGGACTGTGGCATGAAAGGGCGGGGGAGTGCAAACCTGTCAGCACATCTAAATAACAATGACCACCCAATAACAGCCTGGAACAGAGGCGGCCTGATGGCGTAGGGCCAATCTCTTCTCACTTTGCAATTACAAAGAGCAGAAGGTTTCGAGTAATCACTATTGATCTACTTCAGAACGTCCAAATTTCATTGATCTGGTTCTGGGAGATTCTAAAGTAACACTTTGAGGCTTAGTCATTTAGAATTCTGCATCTTTGGATCTGGTATGGAATTCTGCAGTCTGTTCAAGGCCTCACTTCCACTTGACTGTAGGAGTATGTGGAATTCATTGGGTTGGATGGTAGGCGAGGTTTCAGTGGGGGTTGACCTTTTCTCCATGGTTCAGTAAGTTTTAAGCTGCCATGACTGAGTTACTTAGGCCTCAGCGCTGTGGAAGGGGTGAACAGGTGGTCAATGGATTACCACAACCATGAGAATGCGCATGGACGCAATGTGAAATCAATGCATTTTGATCTTGAGCAGAAAATTGCCCAAAAGCAAGTCATGCAAATGGATTAATTTCTGAAAAATAGGTTCCTGTCTTTGCTTTTAAACCCGCATGACTGATGGGAAGCAAGAAAGGAAATTGGCCTTCTTGGGTGCTTTTAGAGACGTTATACTATATTTGTCAGTAATTCTCATTTACACAGTTGTTTAAGTAGCACTGGCTTCTGTCTTAACTGGTCATGTTTAAAATGGGAATTAAGTAAAACAATATTAGCACATGTTGGAGCATTTATGAATTTGAATGTTTTGTTTTGAAGATGTTCACTATGTCAAAACTGAAGTGCATTCATTGTCTTAAGGATGTCTTCCTTTCACCTATTTGAATAAAGTCAGTTAACCCTTTCAGTTTAACGTTGGAATCTTTAGTAGCAGTGTACACCATTTCTTAGAATCAGTTTTATTTTAGTATCATTTATATGCTACTTATTAATATTTAAATTTAAATTGTATTTATATTTTCAGTTTTTGGTTTAGTAATTTTGTTTTGTGCTTTTGTAATTTTATTAGTTTTTGTTTTTTTACATTTATATATATAGCTTTAATTTTTCAGTTATCGATTTTAGTCATTTTAGTATTTAAAAAAAAAACAATAATAACTTCAGTTAGTTTGAAAGGCATCGTTGTGAAATCAATAAAGTTTTAATTAAAAATTTACATTCAATTGTAACTTTTTTTTTTTCAATTTTAGTTATTATTTTTAGTCAACAATAACAGCACTGGCTATTATAACTGTAGTATATATTGCAAAACAACAACTGCACAATAACAATAACAACAACTTATAATTGGTGGTATAATTGTGGTGGTTCCATTCAGATGCAAATACTTACACAGTGGGTTACATAAAAAAAAAAATAATAATAATAAAAAATAAATAAATGGTGGTAAGCATTTGGTGAAAATTAGGCTTTTTTTGTTATGCATAAAAAAGAGTGCTAGCAACAGAATTTGTTTTTTTCTAGATTTAGTTTAATATATTTTTTTTATGGTTTGTTATGCATTTAGGCCAATGAATACAATGTATTGTTTGAGAAGAAATTAAAAATAAAAATTATTTTCTCCTCCATGCAACAGTATTATTGTACTGTCTCTGGCCGTTATCCTCCATCACCCTATTCATAAAACATGCTCTTTTGGCCTCACATGATTCTGCGTCCACATGCACCAATTAAACATATAATTAGAATGTAGAGCCATCATTTTGGGTAATGACATGCATGTGAGATAACAGAGCCAAATTATATGTTGCCTAGCAACATTCAATCGTTTTAACCTCTAATGTTCACTCTTGGTCCTTTCCTCACCCCTAGAGCAGTGCTGCTATCCCACAAGATTTGCATTGCAAATTAATCCCAGATATATTAAACTGAATTAAATTCAATTGAATCCCTCAAGTACAAATCGAGTCTTGTCTTGTACAAGGGGTGTGGCGTCAACATCCTGGAGCTCTTGAATAGGCATTTGGGAATTTTGAATAATAAGGTTGGTGATTTTGCATAATTGATTTGAATATGTATTGATTATTCATAATAATATACAAGTGTACAACAAGAAATACCCTTAATGCAGGGCTAGATTTAATATCAGTGAAACAGCAATTCAAACTATTCATTTCAATTATCATGACCTAATGTAATTACTGTACTACAAAACCATCAGCATAGAAACAGAGACGTTACTCTCGGCTTGTTTACAGACTGTAAGTCTGGGCCGAGTTGACATTCCCAGTTTCAGCACTTTGCGTCATCCGTAGCGCTCCGGTGCATCTAGAGCCCAGGCTTTATTGTGGTCTCAGGCAAGTAATAAGTCCCTTCCTATTGAGTGGAACCACGATTTGGGAATTGATCAGAAGCTTGATACGCACAAACAGCCCCGGGCTTCAGAGAAATGTCATCGTGAGATAGCCGGGATCCAAAGCAACTGATTTTTGTCTTGCCATTGGACAGGAGCGCTGGTGCAAATGTTGGTTTAACAAAATGCTAATTACGGATCCGAGATGCACTTGTTTACTCTCCAATCGATGGATCATACGCTTGCATTCAAAGAACGGTATCTGCACCACTCCTCCACTCCAAAGTGGCTCGCTCACAATCTGCTTGAAAAATGCATTTACGGCCAAGAATTCCCATAAAGGATTCAAAAGAGCCAATTACTTACTATTTACTTTATGGCTCATTGAATACGCCCAACACGCAGAGAGTCCCACGAGTGTCTTTTTTTCTGCTTTACAAAGATAGTGACATCATATAACGCAGAACAGAGTTAAGGGCTCTGCTTTTGCAACCCACTCCAGTGCACAATGACAGCAATTTCCAGGCTGAATAATGAGATGCACGGCTACAAAAACTCGAACCTCTTTCAGATGTGACTCAGGGAGGTGACTGTATTTTGCAACACTGTCTGGGATTGAAATTACTGTGGAATGCCTCCGTGGCCCAGAGGCTTTAGGATGCTGTTTTTGAGGTTTCTCTGAAGGGATCTTCTGGCGATAAACAAGCATTCCCTTGGTCTCTACTAAATGCAGGGGAATGTTTGGGGATAAACAAGCTTCTTAATGAAAGAACAACCGATAAGCAAGGTGAGATGCTTCTAGTTTTGGTGCCCTGTGGACGTACATGCTTCTCTCAAAAGAAAAGGCCTACAAAAGGCTGGAATTCCTCAGATTGCCTGAAAATACCAATGTCAGGTCAGGGCTTTTGAAGGAATCTCCAAGACAAAAGATCAATGGCTCGGCTCCACATGTCGCCCCACTCAGAAATTTTAGTGACCCGTCCTTACTCCCCAAGGGAACGAAAATGAGAAGATAGAGGGGTGTTACTTGTAGGATAATCAGGTTCTTACCAACTTTCCCATTGCTGAAGGTACGCAATTAAGGGCGGATCATGTTACCCTCAGGTAGTTATTTACAGGTACAGGTACAGATGCATTTCAATGGGAACTAATTGTGTTAAGAAGGGCCATACGAAATAGATCCCATTGGAAAGAAGGATCACGAATAAGATCTCTTTGATATGTCATTTGTTGCTGCTACATCTCTGTATTCTCAGATTTGTCTCCTGAGAAACAGACACTTCACTCTTAAAAATAAGCATTCCTTATTGTCTTCCTTGGTTCCATGAAGAACCTTAAAATCCATGGAAACTTTCTTTTTCACAAAAGGTTCTTTACAGTGGAAAAAGTTATATTAAGTCCCCAAAATAGTGGTTCTATGGAATCACTGTAAAAAAATATATATATATATAAAAATAAAAAACTTTATTTTTAAGAGTGTGGGTATGAAGATACTGTAGACTTCCAGAAGAAATAATCTCAATTGCTTCTCAGATTTGTCAAGTCTCCAATCAAAAGTCAGAGATTTTCAAATGAACCCCAACAGTGTTCTTCAAATATGTCTTGATGATCTAAACTATACAATCCACATTCATTTTCGAACTCTTAAGGTAAAAAATAATGAGTCAATCCAATAGGACATTGAGTCATTTCAGGATGAATCTGCGGGAGTTTCGTGCGAAGATGAGAAAGTTTCCCATGCAGATTTTGCTCATTTTCAAGTTGAATTCATTTTAATTCAACAAGTTGACCAACAGAAAGATGCTTGGTTTAAAAATGGCTTTTGTGCGAGCTGTGCTTCATTTGTTTGATCCCCATGAGGAAAACAGCTTAGAAATCATACAGAGTGATCTTTTTTTGAAAATCTAAAATGAGGGGTAAATTTAGAGTAAGGGATAGAAAATACAGTGTGTACAGTATAAAAACCATTACACCTATGGAAACCCAACATGTGTGTTTGCATTGCACAGAAGAAAGATCAAACTGATTTTGAACAACATTTTCATTTTTAGGTGAACTATCCCTTGAAACAAAACATAAATGAGCCCTTTCGAGTTTCCTGAGCAATAAAAATGCCCTCAGACCCCTGAGTCTTTCATTTTCTAAGGAGACAGGTGCTGCCCTTTTTTAAAGCCTCCTTCCAAACCTCCATCTCTTTTACGAGTCAACATGTCCTCTCAGATGTTTATCTTGGCCCCGTGTCATATGATATCAGAGCCTTCCAGCTACCTGAAGGTGACCCTCCCATTAAATGTTGTCTTTTGTGCTCTCAGGTTGCGTTGTGAAGAGACGTGAGGAACGTGGGTGTGAAAGTGGGTTTTTGTGCAGGAGCGTCTGCTTCGAAGGCATAATCAGAGTGATTATTTGAAATTGTTCCCTTGTTGTTTGCTCAGCTGCTTGAATGTACGTCTTTCGATGCATTTTCTGAACCTGACTGCTGCTGTCTACTACACCTATTAAAGAATGAGACAACAGCAAGTTAAATCAAAGGCACATTTGTCTGAAGATTTTAAAAGGAAAGCAATGTTTTAAAATATGTAATTTTAGCGTCAGTGTTTCTCTTTATAAATAATTCTCTAAGGACATTTCAAAATAAAGACAATGTTTTATGCGTTATGTTTACTTAAAATGACTGAAAAACTGTAACTTGAAGACCAATTGCTTTTCTCTTGCTAAATACTTATGCAACACTTAGTTCTGGTCCACAAATCTGGACAATTTGGACAAGTGACAATCAGTGGCAATATTGTGTCTAAAATGAAAATTACTCAATATTAACTGATTTATTCATTTATTTCATTGCAATAGTGCAGTAATCACACATTTTATTTTGTCATATATTTGGTTTGTGTACTTTGTGTATCTAAAAAAACTAAAACACACCCTACCTTGTAAAACTATTATGTTGTTTTGTTTTACTTAGATTTGTTTGTTTGTTTTGTTTTGTTTTGTTTTGTTTTGTTTTGTTTTTTGTTTTGTTTTGTTTTGTTTTATTTTGTTCTGTTTTGCTTTGATTTGTGTGTGTTTTATTGTTTTGTTTTATTTTGTTCTGTTTTGCTTTGATTTGTGTGTGTTTTATTGTTTTGTTTTGTTTTGTTCTGTTTTGCTTTGATTTGTGTGTGTTTTATTGTTTTGTTTTGTTTTGTTCTGTTTTGCTTTGATTTGTGTGTGTTTTATTGTTTTGTTTTGTTTTGTTCTGTTTTGCTTTGATTTGTGTGTGTTTTATTGTTTTGTTTTGTTTTGTTTTATTTTGTTCTGTTTTGCTTTGATTTGTGTGTGTTTTATTGTTTTGTTTTGCTTGATTTTGCTTTGGATTTGTTTTGCTTTTTTTCTTTGTTTTGCTGTGATTTCGTTATTTATTTATTTTATTTTTTTTGCTTTTTAAAATCGGTTGTGTTTAGATTTCGTTTTTTTGTTTTGTTTGTTTTTTGTTTTATTTGTTTTTTATTATTTTATATATTTGTTTGCTTGCTTTTTCTTTGACTTTGTCGTTGTTATGATTTTGTTTTTATTTATTTATTGTTTGTTTGTTTGTGTTTTAATGATGTATCAAGCGTGAAATTTCACCCATGTTTTAGAATCAATTTAATGTAATGGACTGTGATATTATATTGTGATTATTTTCATTTCTTTATGCTCCTCTCATTTATAAATAATGGAGTTGCTAAAACTAAGTCTAATTCATCTAATTAAATAGTTTTAAATTTGTGATCCTTTTTTATATAGTTTTGTTTTGATAAGGCGATAAGCTGAACATTTGCCAATGTTTTAGAATCAAATGTCAACAAATGGATATTATGAATCGTTTTCAAGCGTTCATAAAAGCTCTTCAAATTCATACTTGATTTCCAGCATCGTCATTTTAAACCTTTGTACCAACATTTTATGAAATGGTCTTAGCAACACAACTCCATTATTTATCTGAACATAAATAAGAGGAATTAGAAAACATTATATTTGCTTTGGTAAAATTAGAATGTAAGTAATTATGTAAAGTTAAACAGGCCCACTGTGGTGGAGATTGTTTGATGGAGACTGAAATGTCTTCTTTAAAAGACTGGTAATGAAAGTGTTTTAAGGAAAATGGAAATTCTTATAATTATTAGTTTAATCAATGCAGTAGTGGGGAATTGTATCTGCTCAGTAACAGTCGTGTCTGGTACTGCAGCACAGCAGGTTTGCGGGACACTAGAGATATTTAATTCTCAAATGATAGTGTCCATAGGGGGGCTGGACGTATCTGACTCAGAGTGGGGATACTATTAGATTGGTGTCGACCAATCTTAGGTGTCTGGGGCAGATACCAGGTATTTTAACCCCTGTATATGGTGCAGGTCAGTTTGAGCTTGTCGATTTTTGAGTTGTCAGAAATACTATTTAACCTATGATTTTTTTTCTTTATATTATCTTTTGCTCATTTAGTATAATGATCATGCATGCAAAGTTTCAACTGTTTCGAAATTTCTAATACAATTGATATTTATGGGTCAATTTGACCCCATAATGTATTTTGTCAGTTTCTTTTTAATTTAATTGTTAACCTAATACGAAGGGGTTTGACTACATTTATTTCAGTTTGTATTCCTCCAAGTCTCCCACAGTTATGATTTCACACAACACCACATTCTGACTCCTATGAGCGGTAAAAAGCACAGTGTTTTTAACTAGGTGAGTGATGGATTATGACAGCGTTTGTCTTTATATACGAGTTAATGATGCAGCTTCTCTAACAGTAGGATGTGTGTGGTCTAATAGGATATATAACACGCTATAGATTACATATTTATGGGATTTCTCACCCTCTGACACACCATTTAGATGCTAATGTGATTCCGTCTCTCATTTACAACTGAATGTTTTTGCGTACATTGAAAACACTGCTCAAAAGTCATCATTCAAAATCATTTCAATAAATTACAATTGTTTAAATAATAAAATAAATCAATCAACAAATGTATTTGTTCATTTATTTTAATGTTTATTTTTTATTTTTTCCAATATTGTTTGTGTTTTGAAAAGACGGTTAAGACTATATAGTTTAATATGAAATACGATTATTGGGTTAAGAAATAATCACTTTTGGCACTAATCATTTAAACAAATTAAAATTGTTGCAAAACAATATTTATTAATTTATTTATTTCACAAGCTACTAAAAGAATCCCCTCCCCCATTTTGTTAATCTTATTAGAGAATAGTTCAATATTAAATATATATGATTGGTGGGTTAAGAAATAACATTTGGTGCCAATCCTTTTAATAAATTTCAGCTGTTGCAGAACATTTATTTGTTTGTTTGTTTGTTTTAAACACAAGCTGTTGAAAGACGTTTTGCAATACAGTGCTAACGTTTTAAATGTATAGCTCAATATGATACAAACAGTGTTGGGAGTAACAAAATAAAAGTAACACGAGTTACGTAATCAGATTACTTTTTTCAAGTAACTAGTAAAGTAATGCATTACTTTTCAATTTATAATGAACTATTACTGTTATTATTATTATTTAGTAATTTAGCAGACGCTTTTATCCAAAGTGACTTACAAATGAGGACAAAAGAAGCAATCATTTGTAGTATTAAAACAACTAAAAACAGATCCAAAACTAAAAGCTAAAACTTTATAAATACTACCTATACACATTTTAAAAATAAATAAATAAAAATGACAAATGCATACAACTAAATTTCAAAACTTAACATTTAAATGAAAAAAATAAATAAAATAAAAATAAAGCTAAAAACAATTCAAAATATTAAAGAACAAAATGTATAAGAGTATAAAATGATTCTAACATAACACTAAACAACTTACTAACACATAGTAAGAAATGGAAAAAGTGATACTTATCCGGTGTCCCAGCCCCGGTGGAGACGATGGTCTTTACATGAGGAGGCCTTCACGCGACCGCTGCCGCGGTATTTGTGTTACTTCTTCTAAAGATTTAACTTTTTTTGTTTTTAAAAACAAATAAGCAAGCCCAGGGGCATGTTCAAGCTCACACTGGTGCCCAACGGTGTGCAACTGGGTTTGAGATACGTTTTCTCTTGTTTCGTGGGTGTGTCAAAAATGTCATCAGCAACATGTATATAAACCACGCAATATTAAAGAGACAGCTCGCGCTATGGGTCCAAGTGAAGTCGTTTACAAATGTGTTCGCTGCAATACGCAACAATTGAAGATATTAGAAGACGTTTGTCACCACCGTTTCCGTTTAAAAAATGTTTTGCGCCGTTTTGTTGGGGCTGAACGCAGCCCTGGTGACAAAAAAAAAAGTAAAAGTAACAAAATGCATTACTTTCCACGAAAAATGACTAAATAACGCAATATTGTTGCTTTTTAAAAAATATAACTTTATTTCCAAAAATTTAACTTTTAGGTTTTTTGTTGTCAAAATAAAATACTCAAGCCCAGCCCACAACGCAGAAGTAACATAATGCATTAATTTCCATAAAAAGTAACTGAGTACTGTAACACAACTAGTTACTTTTTCATTGAGTAACGCTATATTGTAAAAAAACGCTATATTTTAAAAGTAACTTTCCCCAACACTGGAAGTATATGATCACTGGGTTAAGAAATCATAATATTTGCCACCACGTTGTTTATGTTCACATAACAAGCTCTGCATTTGCTCATGTGGAAAATACTGCATGTCAGGGCGGGCCACCCACAAAGGTCTGATTATTTAATTTCTGAATCTAGATGTGTTCGTGTGTGGTTGTCTGTACAATGTTCTAGTCTGAGAGGGAAGCCGCACAGATTGACTCTATGCATTATGGGCATGCCACATCGCATATGTCAGCATTCATATTGCAGCTGTTTTTATTTTTCAAATATGAATGAACAAAGCCACGTCCTCGTATGCTCTGCTGAACTCATTTAACCTAGTAATTGAGATGCTTTTGGCCACTTTACAAATAAATGGACCATCAGAGCCGCCTTTTTCTAAAAAAATTAAAAACAGATGCCTTCATGATGACCGTAAAAGATGAGCAAATGCCATAATTGGAACAGTTGCTACAGAGCAAAGATGCCAAGTTTTTGGGCATTCAGCTGTCCTCTTTGTCTGTCTGCTAGCTTCCCTCATGCAGCCCATTTGTGGAGGAAAATAAATTATTAATCAGAAAGACACCGTGTTCACCGAGATGTCCTGGTGTGACTGGGTTAATCACCTCTGGAGCGGAAAACAAAACGTACCGGCACAGGTAGGCATGCGCAAAATCAACGCAGACTTGTCCGTCTGCATCTCGGTGTTTGCTGAACTATAGAGGCGAAACTAAAGCAGACACTTGCGTTATGAGAGAGTGCTCGTGCATCAAAGTATGTAGATGCCATTTCCTAGCCGACACACTTTAACACAA
Organism: Barbus barbus; assembly: GCF_936440315.1. Classification (NCBI taxonomy): domain Eukaryota; kingdom Metazoa; phylum Chordata; class Actinopteri; order Cypriniformes; family Cyprinidae; genus Barbus; species Barbus barbus. The sequence continues at coordinate 17,411,301 of NC_136727.1, forward strand.
CCTGAGCAGTAAACATAACCTCGGTATTAAATATTCATGACGCTCTATAACCCGGGTAAGCAGATGCTTAATGCTGAGTGCTGGTGCTTCCTACTGTGAACAAACTCAATCCTTACAAACGCTCACAATTGGTTTTTCACAAATCTGATATTTCACAGTATTTGATTGTTTATATATATATATAACATTTTCTTTTTCATTTAACATAAATGAAAACAAGCAGGTCATGTTTAGGAGAATTTATATATAATCTTGACAATAAATATATCACGCAAATATTTTCATAAATTATTGTTTTGATAATTAAGCCCACTTTCTCCAACACTTCTTATGTTTCTGGATTATTTACTTTTGAGTTTGCTTGTAAATGTAATTATTTGCTTTGCTGATTCTCATTACTGCAAAACAATTAAATATATTTGATTTATTTTAATAAAATGTTAAATTCAGCAGTCAAAACATACTGTGCTACCATGATGTATAAATTTGTAAAATAAGAATTAAATAATAAGAGTATAAAACACAAGACAATATAAAACATTAAATTTATAAATGAATTTAATTTATATCATAGGTTTTAAGATATACTTGAGACTTTCAATGTCAATTATGATGTATTATTTTATATTATATTATATATTTTGATTATATAATACATCTTTATTGATTGTATAATACTACAGTATACAATGTATACTATTAAACTTGTGTAAACGTGCTTAATAATAATAATTATTATTATTATTATTATTTTAAAAAAAATACAAATAATATAATAATAATTAAAAAATAAACACATAAATAATAATAAATACAATTAGGCTAAAAGTGTCTTTATGCAACACTTCTTTCTTTCTTTATTTGGATTTTGTGGTGAAATATGAACCAGACATGTTCTTGACAAGCTTATTGTGATTCGTTCTAAGTGCCGACATAATTCTTTTGAAGACTAAGGCAGGCTTTCCTGATCTAGTATTTCATATTCGTTCCCCCTGTGTAAAATGTTCCGAGGAGGTTGCCCGGACATGCGTACAGTATAACAGTACAGTATTAGTTATCATTACCTCAAAAAGCTGTATCTGAAATAGCCAAGAACACTTGTTTCTGGCTTGTCGTTCCTTTTTAATACCTTAGGTGAAAAAGCAAATAGGATTTGAAGCCCTGCAAACATGGCTGCTCTCAGGGACATTGGTTTGTCACTTTACATTAGATACACTCAAATGGATTTCCTCTGACTAACCTATAACCGTGTCCTGCTGGAGTTTGTGC